>NC_091216.1:8996572-9111955 GCF_040958095.1 Procambarus clarkii | reverse complement strand
ATCTACGGCTTTTCTGTGTTTTAAGACTGATGACCTGATACATCCTGTTTCCTGGCGCCCATCTACCATCTGGGTTCCGCAGGCGCAGTGCTTCATCATGGACGTGCCAGATTCGATGCCTCGGCCTACTGCGCCTCCTGGAAGTTCGCTTGCTGAAGGCGACCAACTTATTTGGGATGCTTATTGCTTACGGTTTCCGGCTCCGGAGTACCCGGAGAAGTTTGAGTAATTCGTGTGGTTGGTTTATGTCTGTGTTGTGTGTGATGTTTCCACAGTGCCTGCATGCACAGGTGGGTGTCCTTGTCTGTGCGTGGCCTGTTTTGTTGTGTTTGCGATTTTGTTTTTGCTTTGCCTTTGGTATGGGTGTTTGTGTTGTGGTTGTGTGCGGTTGTTGGTGTTTGATGTTCTTTCCCTCCTGTCGTTGCGCGCGCCCCGTGTGTTGGGGTGGCGGACGTCTTGGTGTGGGGTGGTGTAGTTGTATATCGCATGGGTTGTGTGTGCATGTGATTATTTCTTTGTCCTTGAAATTGCTTTATTCTTTGTACATATTTTATGTTATTTATTTTCTAATATGTAGTTTTTGGATTTCATGTTCTAGGGGTTGTTGGCTTTCTGTACGTATGTTGTAATTTTTGTGTATTTTTTCTTGTACATTTTTGTTATTGTCCTTCTGTCATTTATTTGTTGTCATATATGCATTTTCTGACCCCATGCTGTTTGTGGGTTTCTTTGCTTGTGTCCTGTGTGCTTTCCTGTGACCCTTTGTATGTATTTTATGTCTGTTTCATGGTGCTTGCTATAAGCACGATTGTTTGTATTTATATGTTGTTTTGCACTTGCTTCCTGTTTTTGTACTTTGGTTTTTTTACATTTCAATAAAAAAAACTTGTTAAGAATCCAAAAATATTTAATTTCACTCGATTAACAGTTTTCAGTTTTAACTGATCAACTAGGTGTTGAGTAATGAAGTTTTTTTTTGTGAACTTTGGTCAAAGAGACCTCGAATGGGAATTCTTGACTTCTTGTTGATTAATATTAATTGAGCCGTAGATTAGTGTTATTGCCCGTCTCTGTTGCAAGTACATTTATTTCCTGATATACTTTACAGTATTGTACAGATGTGGAGTTACTCGAATCTTTACGAGGATTCGTTGACTTTGTTTGGTCATTACCACACAAGGTATAGTGATGTTTTAATTTTGTTGCACTTGTTGCATACAGGTAAGGTGACTGTACAGCTATTAGGGTCATGAGAACCCATGCACTTTGTGCATCTGCGTAATTCTTGAAGACATTTAATCCTTGAATTACGGTCTGAGTAGGTACTACACTTGTAAGTGAGGTGTTCCCTGTTACAAAACAAACACTCTCTCTCCTGTTGGATTTGTCGTCTTAGCAGGAGTATCAACTACAGTTTCAGAGGGAGTTACAGAATAAGTACCTATGTTACTACTCTTGTTTCTAGCAAAAGGAGTAGTAGATTTCGTTTTGTGTTTATTAGATTTAATTGAAGTCAATTTTCGTTTTACTTAATTCTTAGTATTAGGCTACTTGGGCTCAGATTTGATTCTATCATGAGCCTTTAGCCTATTGACAGTGATTCTCAATCCCTCAAATATTTGTTCAAGAGGGAGAATCTCTCTTCTGTAATGTGAGCAGATTTCTGCTCAAGTATTACGAGGAAGTTTCCTCTGAAGTAGCAGCTTAAGTGATAATTCGGAAGCTGATACATTCACTTTAGTGCCTAACGCTTTCACAAGGGACTCTACTTCCAACCTGAAGTTCTGAAGGGAGTCTGGTCTGTTACTGGGTGAACTCATATCTATTAATTGATAATATAAGTTAGCTACACTCAATTCTTTGTTGCAGTAATTAACCTCCAACAGTTGTATAGCTAAGTCATAATTATGAAGGTATGAAAATTTGGTTTCCATATTGATAGAAGTTTTAGAATGAATATGGACATTAAATGATGTCCAAAATGTATCCCAATTTTCTTGTCCAGCAAATGTAGGCAAGTCTAAAGAAGGTAAACGTGCCTCTGCTTGTAATACACTGGGTTAAGATAGTTACATTTGGATTTACTTTATGGTTTTCTACTAAAGCAAGTAGAACATTAAATTTATCTTGTGTTACTAGCACAATTAAATAGATGCAAATTCACATCAGATAAACCATTACGATATAAAGAATATCTGTAAATATTATATGGCAAAATATAAATAGTTAGTAAATAAAAGTGATCTTTTATGGAAGATCAATAAAGAACTAAATATTAGAAATTGCTACTGATAATTATGACAGCGGCTTAGCTGTATTGCTGAAATAGAAGCACGCGTCAGAAGAGGCACATCAACAGGCTTTTCAAAACATGCGGTCCTGGATCATGTGTGGAGGGGAAGCTTATCTCTCATCTTGTCGCTATGGCACAAGCTGAAAACAATTACGCAGTAGGAAAGGAATTAATATGGTTAATCTACAAGTTAGTAATATTAGTAAATTACTGCTGTTAGTACAAGTATGATTTATTGAAGTACTAAAAATGATGAATAAGTGTTGGATATTTCCATCAGTCCCTTTACTGAGAGAAGAGGCGGTAAACGAAGCAACATTGGGAAAAAATTTGTTATTTCCATAGATGAGGTCAAAAAGAATCTGATAGAATTGGACATGGCAAAGCTTGTTGGGACTAAAAAATCTCCTCGTTGTTTGTAAAAGAGTGGTGCAGAAGCACTGTGTGGTTGCCACTCACTATGGTGAAGAACAGATCAGAGAAAACAGAAGGTCTATTGAAAAGTTGGTAGACAGCTGATGTAGTCCCAATATATAAAACAGGCAAGAGGCATTGAACTATAACCCGGATTCCCTAACTTTCATGCTTGGTAGTGGGCAAGATCACGAGGGAAAACGATATTAGAATATCTGGAGAGAAGGAGTTTTGTAACACAGCAACAGCATGGGTTCAGGGATGGTAAATCATGTCTCACAGGTTTAAATTGAATTTTATGACCAGGTGACAAAAATTAGGCAAGAAAGAGAAGGGTTAGAAAACTGCATTTTCTGGAATGTCAGAAAGCTTATGACACAATACTGTTCAACGTACTGATACAGAAGTAGGAGAAACAGCCAAGTATAACAGGTAAGGTGCTACAGTGGATAAAGAAGTATCAAAGTAAAACAAAAAAAGCGAGTTACTTTGAGAAGAAGACCTCAGAGGAAAGGCTACAGGAATTAAACGACAAATCCCTTCACGAAAGAGAGTTTGGGGAAATATGATCACCACCTACAAAATTCTCATGGGAATTGACTGTAGATAAAACAAACTATTTAACATAAATAGAATACGAACAAGGGAACACAGGTGGAAACTTAGTATTCAAATGAGCCACAGAGACAATAGAAAGAATCTTTTCAGTGTTGGAGTATTTAACAAATGAAATGCACAGGAAGTGATGTGGTGGATGCAGACTCCATACACACTTTTAATTGTAGATATGATATAGCAGAATAGGCTCAGGAACCTGTAAACCAATTGATTGATGGTTTAAGGGTAAGAAGCTCCACCCTCGCAATCCCAGCTAGGTGGGTACTACTAGGTAAGTGCACACACACTCGCAAGCAGCTTTTTAGGTGAAATTTTATATATAACAATTGTTTCAATTATAAAAAAATATATATACAAAAATTATATTAAATTTTGAAAATACAAGGGAGGCGAGTTGCTAGCCCCTTACAAGTTAGTGTGGGTGAACATGAGACGATTCAACTCGCTATGCTTCGTGATGTAACTGCGTCATTAGTACCAATTACATATAAATATGAAGAGAGTCTGGCATGAAATATTAGCAGCCACTTTCTTTAACTTTCGAAGCTCGTTTGAAAAAAAAAATGACAGTTATGAGTAACTTGAGTAATTGCAATTACATCACCTCATCACTGCTTTTCACTTTACATAATTTCGGAACATATTCATATATATTTTCATATATATTTTATTTTTTCATAATGTTTTTTGACAAAACTTTAACTAATTTATTCCAGGTTATCATCATATACATTGATACATTAGTATAGTAGAGAATTATCCAATTTTCACCTTTTTGTCCCACACATCTCCTTCATGTTCTAATCTGAATAATCTTATACGGTATTTTCCAGTCTCACTCCATGCAAACTACCATTTATCCCAGAACTAAATCTACTATCACATTTCTACAAAAACCAGCACTTTGACTATCACTAATACAGTTACTACGCAACAAACCTTTGTAAAAAAAAAAGAACTTCAAAATAACATTTTAATGATATAAATGCACTATTTAAAGTACTAGGTACCAAACTATCATTCACTATTTTACCAGAAACATGGCTCAGTAAAGATCATACCCAACTATACAACTTTGCCGGATATAAAGCCATTCACAACTGCAGGGCTGATAAAAACGGAATTGGTACATCTATCTATTATCAAGATAGCTTCACTTGCACAAGTGTCATTAGCGACAGAAACGACTACTGTGAATATACCTTTGCTCAATTCTTGATCAGATCCCTTAAATCCTCTATAACTATTAGAACTGTTAAATAGATTTTCCAATACTAATATCACTGCATTCTCAGATAATATAATAAATCTAATCATCAACAAATAAACTCATCAAAAATCACATCATCCTAGGTGGTGACTTCAAAATTGATCTTTGTCAACAACATAGTTGACTACTTCCTAAACAACATGAACTCCGTTATTCTAATCCCCATGATCACCAAGCCCACCTGAATCATTGAAACATCTGCTTAAAACTTGGACCACATTTGGACTTACATAACAGTCCCCTTGTCTCTGATATAATCACTAACAGAACAACCGACTACTATGCTACCTTCCTCGCAGTAAATATGGTCACATTCAGATACCAATAAACTAACCTTCAGTCAACACAACAAAGCAGAAATAGACAATCTCATAAATGCACCTCACAATATAAACTGGGAATCTAAATTGAATAATACACACGATATAAATTCATTGCCCGACAAATTTCTCTACAAAACTCAAAGATTCTATAGCACACACTGTCCACTCCACACCAAGCAAGTAACTGCTAAATGATTAAACAACCCCTGGCTCACAAATGGTATACTTAAGGAGGAAGCATACAAGAAACGGTGCTCTTAGTTTAGCTGGCTACAATAGTATATTGTGTCCGTTAGTTGGTAATAATTCTGTTCAGAAGGAGATAATTTCTCACTAATAATAACCCACTCTTATTGGGAAGCATCTACCTCCAGCTTTAAAAAGTGTTTACCTGTAAAATTAGTGATCACTGGAGAATTTACCAATTCCTGCTTGATATTCCTGAAGGCCTTTCCATTCTTGCTGGTCACTTAAATCCAGCCCCCTTTGTTCAACAATTTATACAAGGGGGCTAATTTAGTTGAAAAGTTCTTCACGAATTTTCAAAAATATGTTACCATCCCTACATAAGACTGTAGTTTCCCCACTAATGTTGGGGCTGGGTCTATGGAAGGAAAACAAAAGGAAGTCTTTGATACTTAAATAACCCCTTATGAGTATTATTCACTAATAATTTCTGGCTCTTCTCTTCTACACGAATTTGCAAGTAGGCCTCTTTTAAATAAGTCTTATAAAAAATTGCCTTCTTGCAAACTACTGACAACTCATCTGTCTTGGGTAATGGGTATTTTTCACAATGGAATCGGTTATTTAATTCTTTTATATATGCACAGATTCTCATGGATTTCCAACCTGTCTTCAACACTGATATAATTGGGCTGCCCACTCACTATGTGTAAATGGCACTTAAATGTCCTCTGCTTCATGCCTTTCCACGGCTGATTCGACCAGTTGCTTGTAATGTAATGGAGCTGTCCATGCTTTGAAGAAATTAGGTGAAGCCTCACTTTTCAGATGAATTTTTGCCACCATGCTATTAATTGGCCTTCCTTCATCTACTGAATATTTTTCAGGGTAATCAGGTCTTCATAGGTCTTCGTATGTGGTAGCTCTGGCGAATATGTTACCAAGGACACTATATACTATTGTACCCAGTGAAACTAAGAGCACCGTTTCTTATTTGCGTCTTCATTATGTATACCACTTGTGAGCCAGAGGTTGTTTAATCTTTTGGCAGTTACTTGGTGAGGAGAGGACAGTGTGTGCTGTAGAATCTTAGACTTTTGGAGAAAAAGATGTCAAGTAATGAATTTAAATCATGTGTAATATTCAATTCAGATTCCCAGTTTACATTGTGCAGTGCATTTATGAGATTGTCTATTTCTGCTTTGTTTTGTTGTCTGAAGGTTAGTTAATTGGTATCCAAATGTGTCAATATTTGCTGTGAGGAAGGTAGCATAGTGGTCGGTTGTTCTGATAGTGATTATATCAGAGGCACAGGGGGCTGTTATGGAAGTCCACGTGTGGTCCAAGGTTGGAGCACATGTTTCCAGGATTCAGGTGGGCTTGGTGATCATGGGGATTAGCATAAAGGAGTAGCAACTCGGCCCCCCTTGTATTTAAAATTTCACCTAAATTCATTTCATGCTGTATTTAAAATTTCACCTAAATTCATTTCATGCTGTATTTAAAATTTCACCTAAAAGCTGCTTGCTAGTGTGTGCACTTACCTAGTAGTACCCACCTAGGTGGGGTTGTTAGGGTGGAGCATCTTACCTTTAAACCATCAATCAACTGGATTACAGGTTCCTGAGCCTATCCTGCGATATTTTATCTACAATTGAAAGTGTGTATGGAGTCTGCATCCACCAGATCACTTCCTGTACATTCCATTTGTTTAATCCTCCAACACTGAAGAGATTCTTTCTAATGTCTCTGTGGTTCATTTGAATACTATGGTTCCACCCGTGTTTCCTTGCTCGTATTCCATTTATGCTAAATAGTTTGTCTTTATCTACCCCAGTCAATTCCTCTGAGAGTTTTGTAGGTGGTGATCATATTTCCCCTAACTCTTCTGTCGTGAAGGGACTTTAGGTTTAGTTCCTGTAGCCTTTCCTCTGAGGTCTTCTTCTCAAAGTAACTTCTTTTTTGTTTTACTTAGATACTTCTTTATCCAGTGTAGCACCTTACCTGTTGTTCTTGCCTGTTTCTCCAACTTCTGCACCAGTGCTGTGAACAGTATTGTGTCGAAGGCTTTCTGACAGTTCAGGAAAATGCAGTCTTCTAACTTTTCTCTTTATTGCCTAATTTTTGTCACCTGGCCATAAAATTCTATTAAAACTGTGGGGCATGATTTACCATCCCTGAACCCATGGTATGTTGGTGTGTTCCACTCCTTCTCTCCAGATGTTCCAATATATTGTCCTCATGATATTGCCCACCACCTTGCATGGTATAAAAGTTAGGAAAACCAGCTTGTAGTTCAATGCCACTTCCATGTTGCAATTTTTGTATATTGGGAATACATCAGCTGTTTACCAACTTTTCAATAGACCTTCTCTGATCTGCTCTTCACCATAGTGAGTGACAACCACAGTGCTTCTGCACCCCTTTTTTACAATCAACGAGAAGATATTTTAGGCCTGACAGGCTTTGCCATGTCCAATACTACCAGATTACTTTTGACCTCATCTATGGAAATCTCTAATTCTTCCCAAGGTTTCTTCGTTTACCGCCTCTTCTCTCAATACAGGGACTCTGTCATCTCTCCTTCTGCTCTCGTGTATTCTGTTATCTCTGTAGTGTCTCCATATTCTTGTATTTTCTTGCGGGCGGATGTGTATTTGTATATTTATATCAGTCTCCATGGCGTAGTGGTACGACGCTCGTAGGGGGGTAGAAATAGCCTAAGCTACTCTAGCTCTTTGAGATGTATTTCTTTCTTATCTCAATAAACATACTTGAACGACACTCGCCTTGCGTTCCGCGAGCGCTCTGTCCTGGGTTTGTATCCTGGCCGGGGAGGATTTCCTGCGGGCAAATCCTTAACGGTAGCCTCTGTTTAACTCAACAGTAATATGGGTACTTGGTTGTAAAAACGATTCTTCGCGAGGTCGTATTGCAAGGAACATTGGATTAAGGACTTGTTCGAAATGCTACGCGTACAAGTGGCTGTACAAGTATGTAAGAACGCTTGTATAAATAAATAAAAAAATATGCCTGACTGAACCATGGATTCTTCATATGCTTTTCCTTTTTCTCCATTTAGGCTAGGATAAATTTGTGTGCTGAATGTATTCACCTTGTTGTATTGATCTAGTTGTGTTTAGCGGGATGGGGGGTTGAGCTTTCGGCCCGCTTCTTAACTGTCAATCAATCAACTGTTACCAATTGTTTTTCATACACACATACACACGCACAATAATCAGCCTGTAACAGCTGTCTAACTCTCAGGTACATATTTACTGTTAGGTAACTGGGGCATCAAGGTGAAAGAAATTCTGCTCATCTGTTTCCGCCGGCGCCGGGATCGAACCCGGATCCTATAATTACGAGTCCTAAGCGCTGTCCACTCAGTAAGAGGCTCCTGAATGAGCATATTTGAGTTGGAGTGTGCGTGTGTGTGTGTGTGTGTTTGTGTGTGTGTTTGTGTGTGTGTGTGTGTGTGTGTGTGTGTGTGTGTGTGTGTGTGTGTGTGTGTGTGTGTGTGTGTGTGTGTGTGTGTGTGTGTGTCTGTGTGTGTGTCTGTGTGTGTGTGTGTGTGTGTATGTACTTACCTAATTGTACTCACCTAATTGTGCTTGAGAAGGTTTAGCTTTGGCTCTTTGGGCCCGCCTCTCAACTGTCAGTCAAATGGTGTACAGATTCCTGAACCTACTGTGCTCTATCATATCTACATTTAAAACAAGGTATGGAGTCAGCCTCCACCACATCTCTGCCTAATGCATTCCACCTGTTAACAACTCTGACACTGAAAAGGTCCTTTCTAACGTCCCTGTGGCTCATTTGGGTACTCAGTTTCCACCTGTGTCCCCTTGTTCACGTACCGCCAGTGTTGAATAGTTTATCCTTGTCTACCCTGTCAATTCCCCTGAGAATTTTGTAGGTAGTGATCATGTCTCTCCTCACTCTTCTGTCTTCCAGTGTCGTAAGGTGCATTTCCCGCAGTCTTTCCTCGTAACTCATGCCTCTTAGTTTGTGGACCAGTCTAGTGGCATACCTCTGAACTTTTTCCAGCATCGTCTTGTGCTTGACAAGGTGCGGGCTCCATGCTGGGGCCGTATACTCCAGGATTGGTCTTACGTATGTGGTGTGTACAAGATTGTAAACGATTCCTTACACAGGTTCCTGAAGGCTGTTCTGATGTTAGCCAGCCTTGCATATGCCGCACACGTAATTCTTTTTATGTGGGCTTCAGGAGACAGGTTTGGTGTGATATCAATTCCTAGGTCTTTCTCTCTTTCCGTTTCATTAAGTACTTCATCTCCTATTCTGAATTTCGTTGTCTGGTCTCCTGTTTCCACCGCCTAGTTCCATTACTTTGCATTTACTCGGGTTAAACTTTAACAGCCATTTGTTGGACCATTCATTCAATCTGTCTAGGTCGTCCTGAAGCCTCCTACTATCATCCTTTGTTTCAATCTTCCTCATAATTTTTGCATCATCAGCAAACATTGAGAGAAACTATTCTATACCCTCTGGGAGATCATTTACATATATCAGAAACAGTATTGGTCCAAGGACTGACCCCTGCGGGACTCCACTTGTGACGTCACGCCAATCCGAGACCTCACCCCTCAGTGACTTGTTGTTTTCTGTTACTTAGGTACTCCCATATCCAACGGAGTACCTTCCCTTTCACTCCAGTCTGCATCTACAGCTTTCTCACTAGCCTCTTGTGTGGTACTGTATCAAAGGTTTTTTGACAATCCAAAAATATTCAGTCTGCCCACCCCTCTCTTTCTTGCCTGATTTTTGTTGCCTGGTCGTAAAATTCAATTAGCCCTGTGCGGCAGGACTTGCCATCCCTGAACCCATGTTAATGCTGTGTAACAAAGTTCATTCACTCCAGATGTTCCACAAGCTTTCTTCGCACAATCTTCAACATTAGCTTGCTTAGTATGCAGGTTAGGGACACTGGCCTGTAGTTCAGTGTCTCCTGCCTATCCCCTTTCTTGTATTTTGGAACTACATTAGCTGCCTTCCAAATTTCTGGCAGTTCCCCTGTTTCCAGTGATTTCTTATACACTATGGAGAGTGGCAGGCACAGTGCTTCTGCTCCTTCCCTTAGTATCCAAGGGGAGATTCCATCATTGTCTATAGCCTTTGTCACATCCAACTCTAGTATGTACTCACCAAGTTGTGTTTGCGGGGGTTGAGCTCTGGCTCTTTGGTCCCGCCTCTCAACCGTCAATCAACAGGTGTAAAGATTCCTGAGCCTATCAGGCTCTGTCATATCTACACTTGAAACTGTGTATGGAGTCAGCCTCCACCACATCACTTCCTAATGCATTCCATTTGTCAACCACTCTGACACTAAAAAAGTTCTTTCTAATATCTCTGTGGCTCATTTGGGCACTCAGTTTCCACCTATGTCCATGTGTGTGTGTGTGTGTGTGTGTGTGTGTGTGTGTGTGTGTGTGTGTGTGTGTGTGTGTGTGTGTGTGTGTGTGTATGTGTGTGTGTGTGTGTGTGTGTGTGTGTAGTCACCAAATTGTGCTTGCAGGTTTGAGCTTTGGCTCTTTGGTCCAGCCTCTATACCGTCAATCAACAGGTGTACAGGTTCCTGAGCCTATTGGGATCTATCATATCTTCAATTGAAACTGAATATGGAGTCAGCCTCCACCACATCACTTCCTAATGCATACCGTTCGTCAACCACTCTAACACTAAAAAAGTTCTTTCTAATATCTCTGTTGCTCATTTGGGCACCTGTGTCCCGTAGTGCGCGTGCCCCTTGTGTTAAATAGCCTGTCTTTATCTACCCTATCAATTCTTTTGAGTATCATGAATGTGGTGATCATGTCCCCTCTAACTCCTCTGTCTTCTAGCGAAGTGAGGTTTAGTTCCCGTAATCTCTCCTCGTAGCTTATACCTTTCAGTTCGGGTACTAGTCTGGTGGCAAACCTTTGAACCTTTTCCAGTTTAGTCTTTTTCTTGATTAAATATGGACTCCATGCTGGGACTGCATACTCCAGGATTGGCCTGACATATGTAGTATACAAAGTTCTGAATGATTCCTTACACAAGTTTCTGAATGCCGTTCTTATGTTGGCCAGCCTGGCATATGCCGCTGATGTTATCCTCTTGATATGGGCTGCAGGGGACAAGGATGGCGTGATATCAACCCCCAAGTATTTTTCTCTCTCTGACTCTTGAAGAATTTCCTCTCCCAGATGATACCTTGTATCTGGCCTCCTGTTCCCTACACCTATCTTCATTACATTACATTTGGTTGGGTTAAACTCTAACAACCATTTGTTCGACCATTCCTTCAGCTTGCCTAGGTCTTCTTGAAGCCTCAAGCAGTCCTCCTCTGCATTAATCCATCTAATAATTTTAGCATCGTCAGCAAACATTGAGAGAAATGAATCTATACCCTCCGGGAGATCATTTACATATATCAGAAAGAAGATAGGACAGAGTACGGAGGCGTGTGGGACTCCACTGGTGACTTCATGCCAATCTGAGGTCTCACCCCTCACCGTAACTCTCTGCTTCCTACTATTGCTTAGGTACTCCCTTATCCACTGGAGCACCTTACCAGCTACACCTGCCTGTCTCTCCAATAGCCTCTTATGCGGTACAGTGTCAAAGGTTTTTTGACAATCCAAGAAAATGCAGTCCGGCCAGCCTTTTCTTTCTTGCTTAATCTCTGTTACCTGGTCGTAGAATTCTATTAAGCCAGTCAGGAAAGATTTACCCTACCTGAACCCATGCTGGCGATTTTTGACGAAGTCCCTTCTCTCCAGATGTGATACCAGGTTTTTTCTCACGATCTTCTCCATCACCTTGCATGGTATACAAGTCAAGGACACTGGCCTGTAGTTCAGTGCCTCTTGTCTGTCACCTTTTTTGTATATTGGGACCACATTCGCCATCTTCCATATTTCTGGTAGGTCTCCCATCTCCAGTGATCTACTATACACTATGGAGAGTGGTAAGCAAAGTGCCTCTGCACACTCTTTTAGTACCCATAGCGAGATCCCGTCTGGACCAACAGCCTTTCTAACACCCAGATCCAGCAGTCTGTCTCTTGACCTCCTCTCTAGTAATTTCGAACCCTTCTAAGGACGCCTAGTTTACTTCCCTTTCTCCTAGCACAGTGACCTCACCTTGTTCTATTGTGAAGACCTCCTGGAACCTCTTGTTGAGTTCTTCACACACCTCTTTGTCATTCTCTCTATACCTGTCCTCGCCTGTTCTAAGTTTCAATACCTGTTCTTTCACTGTTGATTTCCTTCTGATGTGACTGTGGAGTAGCTTTGGTTCGGTCATGGCTTTGTTTGCTAAATCCTTTTCATAACTTTTCTCTTCTCACCCTGACATACTCATTCCTGGTTCTCTGGTACCTCTCTCCGCTTTCTGGTGTTCTGTTATTCCGGAAGTTCCTCCACGCCCTTTTGTTCAGTTTCTTTCTTTCCATACATGCCCCATTATACCATGGATTCATCTTTTGCTTCTCAGATTTTTCCCTTTGGGCCGGGATGAACCTGTTTACTGCTTCCTGACACTTTTGGGTGATATAGTCCATCATATGTTGTACAGACTTAGCTCTGAGATCTATGTCCCAAGGTATTTCCCTCAGGTGGGGATGGGGTGTGGGGGGAGGGAGATTTGGCTGAGCATTTGAGTAGGGGCAGGGAGGGTTTGGGGTAGGGGAGTTTCTATGCAGAGGAGGGTGGTGGGGTTGCCCTCCCCTCTGCTCCCTGGTTCCCTGCTCACCTCTGGGGATGTTGTGTTGAGAGCTGTGATTTCCTGGTTTTCCTTCGTGCGCTTCTTCCTTGCTTCTGCCGCCATGGCTCTCTCCTCCCTCGTCATGTCCCTCTGGAGGAATACATTTTTTAATTCTCCCACATATTGCAGGTGGTTCTTCCTTGTTAGAATCTTCTCCTTTGTGTTCTCGTTTGCAAACACAATCTTTAACACACAGTCTCGGTCTTTGTTGTACCTGCCTAGCCTGAAAACCTTCTCAATGCTATGATCAGCCCCTTCCATGTCTAGTATCTTCAGTATTTCATTCACTGCTGCTTTGTCCTTATCATTCCACTCTGCCCTATTGGAGCCATCGTGCTCTTTAATACCTACAGCTACCACTGATCTTTTTCTTTTCAGCAGCTAGCCAGTGGAGCATGCAGCTTCCTGTGAGGTGGCTGCTTTCATTGCTACCTCCATCACTGCGGACATTACTTCAGAGTTATTTTTTTTAGCATTTCTGCAAATGTTGCTTTTATTGTGGCATTCTCCTCCAAAATACTATTTCCACCTTCTCCCTGGATGATTATCTGAGTCTCAGCATCAATATTGGTCTCTTTGAGGGTTCTAATCTCCTCCTTTGCTGCTGTCAACTCTCTTTTCAGGATGCTTATTTCATTTTTCATTTCCTGCATCATTTCCTGCATCTCACTCTTGACATCGTTGAAAAACTGGGTGAACATTTTCTTCATTTCGTCACCTTGACTTTTCCCTGTTCCCCTGTTACCTCTGGCTGTCATGCTTGCTCCTGTTCCTAGTTGTGTCGTGATAAGATTTGCCAGGAGAGCAGAGTGGGGTGGGAGAAGTAGAAAGAGAGAGAGAGAGAGAGAGAGAGAGAGAGAGAGAGAGAGAGAGAGAGAGAGAGAGAGAGAGAGAGAGAGAGAGAGAGAGAGAGAGAGAGAAGGGGGGGGAGAGAGAGAGATTGATAAAGAGAGAGATAATGAGAGAGATAAAGAGAGAGAGAGAGAGAGAGAGAGAGAGAGAGAGAGAGAGAGAGAGAGAGAGAGAGAGAGAGAGAGAGAGAGAGAGGTAAAGAGAGAGAGATAGAGTGTTTGTTAGTTATCAAGGGGAAAGCGCCAAGCCATTACGACTATATAGCACTGGGAAGGGGTCAGGATAAGGATTTCAGATGGGACGGAGGGGGAGGAATGGTGCCTAATCACTTGGACGGTCGGGGATTGAATGCTGACCTGCATGAAGTGAGACCGAGTGTTTGTGGGAGAGAGGGGTGAGAGAGGGGTGAGAGAGAGGGGTGAGACTTTTGCCAGTGTAGAGTACGCTGCTGTTGTTATCCTATTGATATGTGCTTCAAGAGATAGATAAGGTGTTACGTCCACGCCCAGGTCTCTTTCTCATGTCGTCACAGGTAGGCAGTTCCTCTCCATTGTGTACTGTCCCTTTGGTCTCCTATCACCTAGTCCCATTTCCATAACTTTAAATTTGCTCGTATGGCCTCCAGTAGCCATTTCTTTGACCATCTCTGCAACCTGTTCAGGTCCACTTTGAGGATCCTCTAATCCTCATCAGTCACAACTCTTCTCATCAATTTTGCGTCATCCGCGAACATCGACATGAAGGACTCTACTCCTGTAAACATGTCGTTAACATATACTAGAAATAGAATTGCTCCCAGCACCGATCCTTGTGGTACTCCACTCATTACTGTTCACCAGTCCGACTTCTCGCCCCTTACCGTAACCTTTTGGCTCCTTCCTGATAGGTAGTTCCTTATCCATGCTAGGACCTTTCCCCCCACCCCCGCCTGCCTCTCGAGTTTGAACAGCAGTCTCATGTGCGGTACTGTATCAAAGGCTTTTTGGCAGTCCAGAAATATGCCGTCTGCCCAACCATCTCTGTCCTGTCTTCTCGTTATTTTATCATAGAATTCTAAAAGGTTTGTTAGGCACGATTTTCATTTCCAGAACCCATGTTGATGTTTGTTCACAAGCCTAACGTTCTCCAGGTGTGCAACCAGTCGTAGCCTAATTATTTTTTCTAGTATTTTACAGGGGATGCTTATCAGTGATACAGGTCTATAGTTAAGTGCCTCCTCCATATCACCTTTCATGAAGATCGGAACGACATTTGCCTTCTTCCAGCAACTGGGCAATTCTCCCGACATAAGTGACTCATTAAAGAGCATTGCCAGAGGCACGCTGAGGGCCTGTGCTGCCTCTTTTAGTATCCACGGGGATACTTTGTCTGATCCAAGTGCTTTAGTTGCATCCAGTGTCAAGTTTTTCATTACCTCCCCTGCTGTCACCTCCATATCTGATATTCTTTCATTTAGGGTAATCCCTTCTAACAATGTAAGCTGCTCAGGCTCGGTAGTGAACACTTCACGTGTGTGTGTGTGTGTGTGTGTGTGTGTGTGTGTGTGTGTGTGTGTGTGTGTGTGTGTGTGTGTGTGTGTGTGTGTGTGTATGTGTGTGTGTGTGTTTGTGTGTAATTACCTAAGTGTAATTACCTAAGTGTAGTTACAGGATGAGAGCTACGCTCGTGGTGTCCCGTCTTCCCAGCACTCTTTGTCATATAACGCTTTGAAACTACTGACGGTCTTGTCCTCCACCACCTTCTCACCTAACTTGTTCCAACCGTCTACCATTCTGTTTGCGAAAGTGAATTTTCTTATATTTCTTCGGCATCTGTGTTTAGCTAGTTTATATCTATGACCTCTTGTTCTTGAAGTTCCAGGTCTCAGGAAATCTTCCCTGTCGATTTTATCAATTCCTGTTACTATTTTGTATGTAGTGATCATATCACCTCTTTTTTATCTGTCTTCCAGTTTTGGCATATTTAATGCCTCTAACCTCTCCTCGTAGCTCGTGCCCTTCAGTTCTGGGAGCCACTTAGTAGCATGTCTTTGCACCTTTTCCAGTTTGTTGATGTGCTTCTTAAGATATGGGCACCACACAAACGCTGCATATTCTAGCTTTGGCCTAACAAAAGTCGTGAACAATTTCTGTAGTATATCGCCATCCATGTATTTAAAAGCAATTCTGAAGTTAGAAAGCATCGCATAGGCTCCTCACACAATGTTCTTTATGTGGTCCTCAGGTGATAGTTTTCTATCTAGAACCACCCCTAGATCTCTTTCTTTATCAGAATTCTTTAACGATTGTTCACATAATATATAGGTTGTGTGGGGTCTATGTTCTCCTATTCCACATTCCAAAACATGGCATTTATTAACATTAAATTCCATTTGCCAAGTGGTGCTCCATATACTTATTTTGTCCAGGTCGTCTTGAAGGGCATGACAATCATCTAAGTTTCTTATCCTTCCTATTATCTTAGCATCATCAGCAAACATGTTCATATAATTCTGTATACCAAGTGGTAGATCATTTATGTAGACAATAAACATCACTGGTGTAAGAACTGAACCCTGTGGTTCTCCACTTGTGACATTTCTCCAGTCCGATACATTGCCTCTGATTACTGCCCTCATTTTTCTATCAGTCAGAAAATTTTTCATCCATGTTAGAAGCTTACCTGTCACCCCTCTAATATTTTCCAGTTTCCAGAACAACCTCTTATGTGGAACTCTGTCGAAAGCCTTTTTTAGGTCCAGATAGATGCAGTCAACCCAACCATCTCTTTCCTGTAATATCTCTGTTGCTCTATCATAGAAACTGAGTAAATTCGATACACAGGATCTTCCAGATCGAAAACCATACTGTCTGTCTGATATTATATCATTTCTCTCCAGGTGTTCTACCCATTTAGTTTTAATTATTTTTTTCAATATTTTGACTATTACACTTGTCAATGATACCGGTCTATAATTAAGGGGGTCTTCCCTGCTTCCACTTTTGTAGATTGGAACTATGTTAGCCTTTTTCCACACATCAGCTACAACTCCTGTAAACAGGGATGCCTGAAAAATCAGTTGAAGAGGAATGCTGAGCTCAGGTGCACATTCTCTCAGAACCCATGGTGAAACTCCATCTGGACCAACTGCCTTGTTCTTATTTAGCTCCTTGAGCATTTTTTCCACTTCGTCTCTAGACACCTCTATGTGTTCTATGTCGTTCTCTGGAATTCTTATTGTATCTGGTTCCCTGAAGATTTCATTTAGTACAAACACACTTTGGAACTTTTCGTTTAATGTTTCACACATTTCCTTTTCATTTTCCGTGAATCTATTTCCTATTTTCAACCTCTGTATATCATCCTTTACCTGCAATTTGTTGTTTATAAATTTATAGAATAGACCTGGTTCTGTTTTACATTTGTCTGCAATCCCTTTTTCAAAATTTCTTTCTGCCTCTCTCCTCACTGCCGTGTAGTTGTTTCTCGTATCTTTGTATCGCTGGTATGTTTGGGGGTTTGGCCTCTTCCTGTATTGATTCCATTTTTATGTCTTTTGGTCTCTGGCCCTCTCGCACTTTCTGTTGAACCAATCCTGTTTCCTAGTTCTGCTTCTCTGTTTTGGTATAAATTTTTTTGTGCCTTTATCATATATTTCACAAAACCTGACATACATCTCATTCACTTCCTTGCCTAACAACAAGTCTGTCCAATTGTACCCACTACAAAAATTTCTAAGGTTGCCATAATGTCCTCTCCTAAAGTCAGGTTTTTCAATTGCATCAACCTTCATATTTTCTTCCAGATTATAACGCATTGCATACTTTTTTCCCAAAAAGACATGGTCACTTTTACCCAAGGGAAAAAGGTACTGAATGTCAAATATTTCTTCCTCCTTCCTGGTAAATATCAAATCTAGCATGGAGGGAACGTCCCCTTCCCTCATCCTCGTAGCTTGTTTAACATGTTGTTAAACATGTTAACAAGAATGTTTCCAGGATGAGGTCTACAAATTTACAGGTCCAGAAATCTTCTGTTTTAGCTTCATATGCTTCCCAGTCTATGGCTTTCAAGTTGAAGTCGCCGACTATCAACAGTCGTGAACTATCGTTATCCGCTCTTGCTATGATCTCTCTCATTATTGTTATATGACCTTCTCGTTTACTATCTAGCTCCTCCTTTGACCATGTGCTGCTTGGCGGTGGACTATATGCATTTATGATCATTAGTTTATCATCCTCATGGCAGATCTCTAGTGCTATTATGTCAACTTCTTGTGGATTGGCAGTCATTATTTCGTTCACCTTTAGGTGTTCTTTCACCAGCACAGCAACGCCACCGCATTTCCTAATTTTTCTGTCCCGTCTCCAAATTGAGTAGCCCCTTGGGAATATTACTTCATTTAAAATAACATCTTCAAGTTTTGTCTCCGTGAGTGCAACAATGTCTGGTGTCTGCAGCTGTATTACATCACTTAACTCCAGTATCTTCCATCTTACTCCATCTATGTTGGTGTATGCAATCTTCAGGAACTTGTTCCCCCTCTTCTTATTTTTCAGTCCACCTCTCTCTAATGATTTTGTTGGTTTGCCTTTATGTACCGCTTTACTGGTCTGCCTACCCCTATCACTTTGTAGAAAAAAGAATTGATTTCTTCTTCATTCCTGCTTTCATTTAAACGTTTTGCCTCGGCGAGGTTCAGTTTCAGCTTCTCTTTATCTTCTATTGAAAGATCTCGTCTTAACGACCACACTTTTCCATATTCATCACTTTGTAATTTTCTAGCATTCCTTAGTACTTCTTCCATCTGTTTGGCACCATTTAGGGTGATCCTCAAAGGTTGATCTTTCCCTTTTACATATCTGCCTATTCTCCTGTAGTCGCACACATTTTCTATGGTTGTAAGACCTTCCAGGAGGCCAACAATTTTATCTACTACTTTTTCTTCTTCTACAGCTCTTTCTGACCTAGATGTTATCTCCTTTTCTTTGCAGCCAAAAATGATCAGGGACTTAATCCGATCAACTGTGTTTTGCACCAACTTCGGGTTAGATGCCAATTCTTTTCTCACTTCCAGCCTAATGTTTGTTTTATCTTGGTTGCTGCAGTGTTTGACTTCCTTTACTGCTTCTTCTATTTTTTCCTTCTCCTTGGCCACTTGTGCACACGTGAGTTGCATATCTTTCTTGCACTGTTCTATTCCCTGTGTAACTTCCTCCATCTGTGCTGACAAAAGCTGTTTCTCCTGTTGAAATTCCTTACCTAACATGATCACCACATACAAGATTCTCAAAGGAATTGATAGGAAAAGGACATGCTATTGAACACAAGGGGCACATGAACTAAGGGACATAGGTGGAAATTGAGTGCCCAAATGAGCCACAGAGATATTAGAAAGAACTTTTTTAGTGTCAGGGTAGTTGACAAATGGAATACAATAGGCAGTGATATGGTGGAGGCAGACTCCATACACAGTTTCAAGTGTAGATATGATAGAGCCCAATAGGCTCAGGAACTTGTATACCAGTTGATTAACAGTTGAGAGGTGGGAACAAAGAGCCAGAGCTCAATCCCCGTAAGCACAAATAGGTGAGTACACACACACACTCACACACACACACACACACACACACACACACACACACACACACACACACACACACACACACACACACACACACACACACTCACACTCACACTCACACACACACACACACACAGTGAGCCACAGGGACGTTAGAAAGATTTTTTCAGTGTCAGAGTAGTTAACAGGTGGAATGCATTAGGCAGAGATGTGGTGGAGGCTGACTCCATACACAGTTTTAAATGTAGATATGATAGAGCCCAGTAGGCTCGGGAATCTGTACACCAGTTGATTGACAGTTGAGAGGTGGGCCCAAAGAGCCAAAGCACAACCCCCGCAAGCACAAATAGGTGAGTACCCACACACACACACACACCCACACACACACGTTCCCAGGAAGCCTCCTGTAGCAACTGTCTAATTCCCAGCCACCTATTTACTGTTAGGTGATCAGTTGCATCAGATGAAAGAAAAACTGTACATTTGTTTCTGCCTGGGGCGGGAATCGAACTTGGTCCCATAGAACCACGACCCCCGAGCGCTGTCCACTCATCCATGAGGCCCCCTGCTGTTCATGTGTTTGTCTGAGTGCGTGTGTATACTCACCTAATTGAGCTTGCGGAGTGTTGATCTTTATATCTTTGGTTCCGTCTTTCAGCTGTCAATCAACATGGTGTAAGGATTCCAGAACCTATTGAGCGCTATTATATCAACATTTGAAACTGTGTATCAAGTTGGCCTCCTCCACATCAACGCCTAATGCATTCCAACTGCCCATTTGTTAACTGCCCTAAAACAAATCTTTCTAATGTCTCTTTGGCTCTTTGGGTACTCAGTTTTTACCTGTGTCCCCTTGTTCGGATTCCACCCATGCTAGATAGTTTGTTTTTGTACACCCTGTCAATTCCTCTGAGAATTTTGTAGGTGGTGATCATTTCCCCCCTTGCTCCTCTGTCTTCCAGGGAAGTGAGGTTTAACTCCAGCTCCTTTTCATCGTACCTCATACTTCTCAGTTCTGGGAATTGTCTTGTGGCATTCCTCTGAAACTTCTCTAACTTCATCTTGTGTTTAACTAGGTATGGACTCCAGGCTGGAGCTTAATACTCCAGGAATGGTCTGACATAAGTGGTATTCAAGGTTCTGAATGATTCCTCACACAAGTTTTGTACAAGCAGTTCTTATTTTTGCCAATCTATTATATGCCGCTGATGATATCCTTTTGATATGGGCTTCTTGGGACAGCTTCGGTGTGATGCCATCCCCCAGATCTTTCTTTCATTTTGACACTAGCAGGATTTCACCTCCCAGATGGTACCATGTGTTCGACCTCCAACTCAACTCACCGAATATCATTACTTTGCACCTAACTGAGTTAAACTTTAGTGACTATTTTCTAGACCATTCCTCCAGTTTACACAGGCCGTCCTATAGGCTCTGCCTATCTTCATCTGTTTTGATTATGCTCATAATTTTCGCGTCATCAGCAAACATTGAGAGGTGTGAGTCTAAACCTTCTGGGAGATCATTTACATTTATCAGAAATTGGATGGATTGAAGTACAGAGCCCTGTGGGACTCTCCTGATGACATCTCGCCACTCTGAGGTCTCCTCCCCCCCTCACAGTTAGTCACTGCTTCCTTTTTCTTAGATACTCTATTATCCATGGAGCTCCTTAACATTTATTCCTTCCTATTTCTGTAACAGCCTATTATAGGGTACTGTGTCAAAGGTTTTCTGACAGTCTAAGAAAACGCCGTCTGCCCCATGCTTCTCTTTCTTGCCAAATTTTTGTCTCCTGGTCATAGAATTATATTAATCCTATGAGGCACGATTTACCATTCCTGAACCAATGCTGGTGGTGAGTTACTAGGCTCCATCTCTCAAAATGTTCTACGAACTTTTTCCTCGTGATTTTCTCCATCACCTTGCATGGTATACAAGTTAGGAAAACTGTCCTGTAGATCAGTGTCTCTTACCTGTCAGGTTTTTTGTATGTTGGAACTACATTAGCTGTCTTCCAGCGTTCCGGTATTTCCTCCTGTTTCCAGTGACCTGTTTTACACCATAGAAGCATACTTAGTGCTTCTGCACCCTCTTTAAGTAACCATGGTGAGTTTTCTGCCAGGCTCAACAGCCTTTTATCATACACAGCGGTGACAGATTCCTTTTGACCTCTTCGTTTAAGTAAGCATAAAAAATCATAAGGTAAGCATAAAATCCCGCAACGTTCTTTGGTTTACCGCCTCCTCTCGCAGTACATAGACTTTTTCCTTGCACTATTGTGTAGACCGCCTGGAAAATCTTGTTTTCATCACACACCACCTTGTCATTCTCTGTGTAGCTGTTCTCGTCTTTTCTCGGTTTCATCACTTGTTCCTTCACAGTTGTTTTTCTCCTTATGTTGCCGTGGAACGGTTTTGGTTGGGTCTTGGCTTTACTTGCGATGTAATTTTCATACTGTCACTTTGTTTCTCTGAGGTACTCATTCCTGGTCCTCTTGTATCTCCCGGTGCTCTCTGGTGTTGTGTTATTTCTGAAGTTTCTCCATGTTCTTGTACTTAACTGCTTTGCTACCTTACATGCCTGATTGAACCATGGATTCTTCTGTTGCTGTCTTCATTCGTGCCGGGATAAATCTGTCTTCATCTTCCTGGCACTTCTGGGTGACGCAGTCCATCATATCTTGTACAGTCTTTTATCTGAGTTCTGTTTCTCATGGAATTCCCATTAGGAAAATTCTCATCTCATCATAGTTTCTCTTTGGTATGTTGTGCGTGCGTTCGTGCGGGTGTGTATTTGTGGAAGTGTTTGATTACGTGTGCGTGCTTTGTACAGTGTTTTTTCCACTTTTTTTTCAAATTCCCTTAGTATCTTATATCTTTATCTCTCCAGTGTGATAATGGTCAGTTTGCTTACTCCTTTCACAAGCATCAAGCCCTTCAGCTCAGGCACTAAACTCGTTGAATATTGTTTTCTATTATTATTTTCCTGTTTTCTTTCAGGTGAAGGATCCATATAGGGATGAATGTTCAAAAGTGGCTCTCATCTGTCACTTGCGAAATTCCGGGGAAGTGCGTGAGTCTAAATTGCGGAAGTATTCATTGACAAAAATAATAATACTTTGTGTCGGGGGACAGGAAGCCAGAGTGTATTAATATACATTAGGCATTTATGGAGGTCCCCTTCCCCCACGGCCGAATTACTGACTCCATCCAGGATGTAACCCTACAACAAGCAGACTAACTCATGAGTACCTACTCACTGGTAGGTGAACAGAGACATTAGGTGAAAGGAAATGTGCATAACCATTATTGTCCCACCCGAGAATCAAGCCCAGAATTTTCGATTGTGCGTCGAGAACGAACCCGACTGTACTACCGGAACCCTCCCTAATGGACAATATGGTATATGTTCCTATCGTTAATCTGCTAAAATTTGCTTCTGTTAAATGATTTTGTGTTATGTCTACTCGCGGGTTTTCCTCCTTTTCTGGTTGAAGTCTGAGGCTCCTTTAATCCTCTTCTGTTGTACTGGTCTTCACACGTACGGTCCAAGCTTGTACAACAGTCTCCCACTCAGACATAATTCCATCTGTACTAACACTCTGCTTTATGTTAAGGCAGAGTGTTACCTTGTGTTGGTTCCGGGGGTCAAGGTCCCCGCGGCCCGGTCTCTGACCAGAGTTAGTATAAATGTATCCTTATCGCCCTTTTACCTCATCTACCCCATGTACCCTTGCTTTAGCCTCCTTCTACACCTTTCTCTCGCTCTTTCTCTCCGTCCCTCTCCCACCCTTCCTCCAGTCCTCACTCCATCACTAAATATTGCTTCCTCGCACTTTCTCCCTCACCTGCCCCCATGATTATGACGCAAGCTGCTGACCACATCTGTGAGCTGTGAACAACGTCAGGACATGGATATTTTGCTGATTAAATCTTCATTATGATGATATTCTTCATTTACGTTTACATGTATTGAACAAAACCAGTAAACACGCTCGACACTCTATAACAATATATTATAATAGTACTTTATATATATATATACTAAAACAGATCAAAATTAATTCATGGAAACTTTAGGTACTTTCGTGTAAATTCATGGATGATTTAGTGCAATTGCTGGTTGTAATTGCTGGGCACGTGACTGGTATGTGTGTGTGAGTGTATTCACCTAGTTGTATTCACGTAGTGTTGCTTGCGGGGCTTGAGCTTTGCTCTTATGGCCCACCTCTCAACGGTCAATCAACTCTCACTATTAACTAATTGCCCCCCCCCACACACACACACCCAGGAAGCAGCTCCGTATCAGCTTTTTAACTCCAAGGTACCTATTTACAGCTAGGTAACAGGGGCATTCAGGCAGAAAGAAACTTTGCCTTTTGTTTCTGCCTGGACCGGGAATCGAACCCGGGCCACAGAATCACGAGTCCGGGGCGTTATCCACTGAGCTACCAGACCCCTAGGTGTGTGTGTGTGTGTGTGTGTACTCACCTATTTGTGCCTGTAGGATTGAGATCTAGCTCTTGGACTCCACCTTACTAGCTGATTATTGTCTAATGCAATGACTCCGGGCATATTTCCCTATCATTCCTGCTTTTAAAGTTATGAATGAAGTTTGCCATTACAACCTGCTCCTTAAAGTCATTCCATTTACTCAATACCCTTTAGCTAAAGGAAAACTTTCTAACATCTCTATGACATATCTGAGTCTCAAGCTTCCATCTGTGCCCCTTTATTCTGTTGATATACATTCAAAACAATTCCTCTGTTTCCAACCTGTCAATCACTCAAGGTATTTTAGATCTCTATATCATGTCCCCCCTCTCCTTCCTATTTTCTAACGTCATCAATCTCTTCGTAACTCATCCCTCGCAAGTCTGGGACGCGTCTTGTTGCAGACGTCTGCACTTTTTGGAGCTTCCTAATTTGTTTTTTAAATAGGGGCTCTAAGATGAGGCGACATACTCTAAGGCTGGCCATATAGGCACTATAGAGTGATCAAAAAGCCTTGTTATTCAGGTTTCTGAAACATGTTCTGACTTTTGCCATCGTAGAGTATGCGGCTGCCGTTATTCTAATTATATGAGCCTCCAGAGTTAGATTCAGTGTTATGTCCACTCCCAATACTACCTGAACTCGTCCAATGAGGTGGTAGAGGTACTTGGAATCAAGGTAGAAAATATGAATCTACTTATTATTTTAATATACAAACCGCCAGATGCAACAGTTGAGGAATTCACTGAACAGATCCACAAAATAGAAAATATCCTTGATAACCTAGCAAACCCAGTACCAGATATCATCTTCCTTGGAGCCTTCAATCTACCCAGTTTAAAATGGAGAATAGTAAACGATAACATTATAGCAGGAAGTCAACCTGGAAATAACCAACCACAGGTCGGAGAACTACTGAGATTCTGTGACAAATTCTCACTCAGTCAGCAGATTACAGAACCAACTAGGAACGAAAACACGCTGGACCTGATATTCACGAACAATGAGGAGCTAATCAGAGACATTACTGTCTCAGACACTACGTGCTCGGACCACAAGCTCATTGAAGTGCAAACTAACATTAATAACGGTAGTAAGCCCAAGAGAAACAACAAGCGAGAAGTGTTATTCAATAAATTCAATTTTAATAATAAGAGGATAGAATGGGAGATAATAAACAGGGAACTTACAAACATTCAATGGGAAAATGTTCTAAGAAATAAAAATCCTACACAAGGAATAGAAAAACTGACTTCTGAAGCATATGAAGTCTGTCTGAAACATGTTCCTTTGAGGAAAGCCAGAAAGAGGTCAAATGTAGAAAGAGAACGCAGACGACATTACAAAAGGAGGAAGAAATTAACAGAAATGCTTATGCAGACACGACTCTCCAAACAGAGAAGAAATAATTTAAACAGGGAGATTGAAGAAATCGAAAAGAGACTGAAGCATTCCTATCAGACTGAAGAAAGGCAACTAGAACAGAAAGCAATTCAAGATATAAAGAAAAACTCAAAATATTTCTTCACATATGCTAAATCAAAAGCGAAAACCACTGCCAGTATTGGACCTATTCGTACTAGTGAAGGTTCATACACTGAGGATGACAAAGAAATTAGTGAAATCCTAAAAAAGCAGTATGAAGACATGTTTAGCACTCCGATACACAGCATGAAAGTGGAAGATTCGGACAATTTCTTTATGTATGATATTCAAACACCTGTAAATATACTGTAACTGATATCAACACGAGTGTAGCAGATTTTGAAAGAGAAATTGACAATATGTCCATGCACTCAGCCCCGGGTCCAGACTCATAGAATTATAAAGAAATGCAAAGTGCCAGTAGGCACTCAGTAAAATGTGGAGGAAAAACTTGGACACGGGGGAGATACCAGATGCGCTGAAAGCAGCAGACATAGCCCCTCTACACAAGGGTGGAAGCAAAGCATTGGCAAAGAATTATAGACCAGTTGCACTAACGTCCCACATAATAAAAGTATTTGAGAGAGTGATCAAGATTCAGGTTACTAGATTCATGGAAACCAATGACCTCCACAATCCAGGCCAACATGGATTTAGAACAGGAAGATCATGCCTCTCACAGCTACTTGACCACTATGACAAAATCACTGAGGCATTAGAACAAAAACATAATGTAGATGTCGTATACACAGATTTTGCAAAGGCATTTGACAAATGTGACCATGGAGTGATTGCACACAAAATGAGGTCAATGGGTATATCGGGTAAAGTAGGACGCTGGATACTCAAATTCCTGTCGATCAGAACACAAAGAGTAACAGTCAATCAAGTAAAATCGAGTCCGAGCGCAGTTAAAAGCTCTGTACCTCAAGGTACAGTCCTTGCACCACTGCTGTTCCTTATTCTCATATCAGATATAGACAAAAACACAAGTCACAGCTTCGTGTCATCCTTTGCAGATGATACAAAAATCAGCATGAAAATTACCTCTGCTGAAAACATTGATAAACTACAAACAGATATTAACAATGTTTTCGATTGGGCAGCAGAAAATAATATGATGTTTAACGGTGATAAATTCCAGGTACTCAAATACAGCAAAAATGAGGATCTTAAACATAATACATGATACAAAACACAATCGAATCTGCCCATAGTAGGAAAACAGCATGTCAATGATTTGGGAATAATGATGTTCGACGACCTAACGTTTAGGGAGCATAACCAAGCAAGTATTGCGCCAGCCAGAAAAATGATAGGATGGATTACGAGAACCTTCAAGTCCAGAGATCCCATCACAATGGTTGTACTCTTCATATCACTTGTGTTGTCCCGTCTTGAGTAGTGCTCAGTACTCACTTCCCCCGTTCAGAGCAGGAGAGATTGCTGAAATACAGGGAATACAGAGAACATATACGGCACGCATAGACGAGATAAAGCACCTAAATTATTGGGATCGTCTCAAAGCTCTCCAAATGTACTCACTAGAAAGGAGACGAGAGAGATATCTAATAATATACACATGGAATATACTGGAGGGACAGGTCCCAAATCTGCACAATAAAATAACAACGTACTGGAGTGAACGACATGGAAGAAAATGCAGAATAGAACAACCGTGGACATCAGAGGTCCACGGTTGTTCAACGCCCTACCAGCGAGCTTCAGAAATATTGCTGGAACAACTGTGGACACCTTCAAGAGGAAGCTAGGATGTTTTCTTCAAGGAGTGCCGGACCAACTGGGCTGTGATGGGTATGTGGGCCTGAGGGCCGCTCCAAGCAACAGCCTGGTGGACCAAACTCTCACAAGTCAAGTCTGACCTCGGGCCGGGCTTAGGGAGTAGAAGAACTCCCAGAACCCCATCAACCAGGTATCAATACACATCTGGTGGGTGGTAGTGTACTATATACACATTCCGTGGGTGGTAGTGTACCCCATTCACATCTTGTGGGTGATAGTGTACCCCATACACATACCGTAAGTGGTAATTTACCCATAAACATCCTGTGGGTGACAGTGTACCCCATGCACATCCAGTGGGGGATAGTGGTCCCTGGGGTTGTTGAGCCGGTGTGTATGGGTGTCGGGCTGTCACCTGCGCTGCGTGTAGTGCAGAATGTCCGAATGATGGTCCATGTACCGCCCCCGCCTGTGGATGTGGTCCTGGCTCCTGGGGACGCGGGTTCTGTTTTTTTTTTTTTGGGGGGGGGCGTACTTCGGCAGGGGGAGGTGCCTGTCATGCCTGTGTGTGTGTCGGCGACTGTAGTTCTTATCCTCTCATCCCTTTGCAGAAGCGTACACGCCAGTGTTCTGAGGCGTGAGTTTCCCTGGATGATGTGGACAGTCTGGGTGACGAGGCCTCTGTGGACTCTTTGGACGGTGAGAGTGTGGACCGTGGGGATGTGAAGATGGTGGCCGTGCCTGCGGTGGAGCCTGGTGGAAGTGGTGTGGTGCGGTCTGCTTTGCATTGTTTGTGGCGGGCCCGGAGTGTGTCTCCCCTTTTCGTGGTGTGCCTTGGGAGGAGGAGGTGGGGAGTATGGTACTCTGGCATCCCCCCGCCTAAGATGACGGGGCTGTGAAGGGCTCCAAGCTGCTTCCTGTGCCCCCCCCCCCCTCCCCCCAGCGCCTCATGCTGTTAGATCCCCGCAGTGGGGGGTTGCCTTTGATGATCGGTACCTCGTCATGGTACTGAGGAGAGATGTGCAACAGGGGGCCTCGGCTCATGTGACCAGTGGTGGGGTCGATGCTGTGTCTGTGTCCCCCTGTGGTTTCCCTTCCTTCGTTGCTCCGTTCTGGGGGGAGCCTTGTCCCGGCTGCCGGGGTCGTGACCCGTGAGGGTCCGGTGTTAGGCCCTTATTGGGATGACCAGGTGCTTCCGATCCCGTGGTGCTCTTCCACTATTTGGTTGCCTCGGGTGAAGGAGTTTTTTTTATGGGGGTGCCGGATAGGATGTCTCAGCCAAATGCGCTGCCTGGTGGCCGGGTGTCTTTTGACACATTGATGATTTGGGAAGCATACTGCTTGCGCTTTCCGATATACAAGTTCCCGGAAAAATATTAGAAGACGTCTTGCGCACAATGCTACGCAATAGATCCTCTGACGCCATGAACACGACATCCCATGAACTCAACAGGCTACTCCTAGCCTAGCTGTGCTGCCTTGAGAGACTGGCCGCCACTGATCTTCGAGAGTACAATGCTGCAGCTTCACGTGTACATGAGGTGATATGCTTAAGTATGTGGGTCCGATTAATTGAGTTATTACCCTTGTGTTTCATTGGTTATTATTATCTTTAACCCTGATTTGCATCAGGGGTTCCTCCAGCATTGTATTTTTTAGCACCTGATAGGTGAAGAGGAATTGCAGAGTGCATGAAATTCGCCTATGTAGACGTCTTGACAGTCAAGGAAGGGCTTGAACTGAGTGAATGTGTGCATGTTTGGTCACACGGGAAACACATTCAGCTTGTGTAGTAAAGTCGGACAGATGAGGGCCATCCAAGACTTATTATAACTCATACTGGTGTTGGCATTATGCGTTGATTACATTTCTTGTAAGTTAATGTTTATGCCATTTCCCTGTGTCCACGTGTGAAGTCCATTTCAGGAGAAGTCCAATTTCGGTCAGCATATTACGGTAGTGTAAAAGTGATGTAACACCGAGAGATTTACCGTGTGTGGTTTATATACAAGTGTGTAGTGTGTTTATGGGCTGTGACAAGTGTAATTTTATACATACATGGCTGACCTGTTTAATGTAATTTGGTGGATTTGTGGTGGAGAGTGATTGATGCCGTGGTCAGGTGTGACCGCTCTGTTGAGTAGCGTAAATTCATGGGAGTAATTTTCGATCCGTGTGGATCGCTATTAACTTGCCCTAGTTGATTAGGAGTCAAAATGTCCCTAGTGTTCCACACAGCGTTTAATAGAACAGAGCTACAGGTGAGGTCAGTGGATGCTATATTTAGTCTAATTATAGTGTCACGAAGTGGAGTGCGTTATTACTGTGCTTTTCAGAAATTGTCATTGCAATGGTTTGCAATTTTTATTTTTTTTATTTTTACATGCAAGCATGCAAGGGCGACATAATAAATACAATAAAACAAGTGAAATATAACAAAACAAAACAAGAAACCGCCGGCCAGAAGGACCGACAGCCCAGTACAACAATTATCTAAACATGAGAAGGCAACAAAGTAAACAAGAGAAACACACAACAAGACACAGAACAGAAAACAATCTCAAACAGGCAAGCAATGCAAGCAAAACAATAAAACATAGTAACATTATAAAACAGTATAGCAGTATAGAACAAAACAAACAAAATCACCGGCCTGAAGGACCGACAAACAAAGTACATCAGTATGAACAACATGAAATAAAACAAAAAAGCACAGCAGACAACAAACAATCACAACACTTAAGGCATAAATAGAACACACAGGGCAAAATAATAACACAAAAACAAACACATGAATAAAAACACTCACACCAAACCATCTGCCTCGCCCCAAACAAAGTGAGAGGCATGGGCACAAACTATAAGAGGGCAAACAAACAGCCAGAAGGGCATACAGTACAAAAATAAGCACAGAAACAGGAAATCAGCAAACATACTTGTCCAGAAACATGTCCCGAGGGAACCGTACATTAAACGCTTCCCAAAGCAACCACATCCAGGGGCCTGGACCATCCACCGGGGACGCCATTTCATCCGGAACCTGGGCAACAAACACCCGTAAACATGGGACCCAGACGGTATCACCCCTGAGACGAGTGATCGCCACACGCACCCACACCATGGGACTCGCCCCATCAGGAAAGTCCCTTGGGTCCTCGAATAACAGTAACTCAGCCATCTGCGACCAGTGACCAGGTGGCATCACAGACGCCGGCAACACGTCCTCCAGACCCCCAGTGCACACCCCCACAGGAGTGACCCGGACAGAGGGTACCACTACAGGGACACCAGCATCCATGGACCCACTACCGGACGACTGCCGGAAAACCGAACGGCGCGCATCCTTCTGTAAGGTCATCACCAGGCCACGTCCATTACCAGTATCCCCCCCATCCCTGGCAGCGAAAGCCACCACACCCCACCGCGGAGAGGCTCCTGGTGGTGAAGGAACAGAAGGCACACCCGAGACACAGTCACCACCACCAGCAGGCACATGGACCTTCGCCTCCACTAACCGCGGAGTCATCGCCGCATCCGGATCCATACCGTCAACGCCTGAAGATCCACAGTCACTGAATTCCCCAACATCGTCAAAGGCAGACGACGAACGCCTGGAACGTTTGGGCACCGGCCGGAGATCGTCAGAGCCGGAAGCAGACCCAGAAACACGGGTACCACTAGCCGGGCGAACCGACGCCCGACGCAGAACGGCAGCAGCCTCTACCACAGGGGGAACTGGACCACACACAGCAGGAGGCTCCGCAGCTACCCCGGCACCCCAGCACAGCCGGGACCCGAGGTGAGGATGCAGGGCCAGGCGCAGCAGCCGAAGACGAGTGAGAAGACGGCTATGCCTCACAGGGAGCACCAGGAAGGCCCACGAGAGCAGCAGGGCCAGTGACAGGAGCAGGAGAATCATCCGACATCACCGCAACATCCGGAGGAGGGTCTGCGACAACCAGGGAAACGTTGGGCGAAACTGGGGGACCCTCGTCAGCTAACTGGACGTTCACCTCCTCGCCCCCAGAGTCCTCCTCCAGAGGGAGCGGCGGGAAACCCTCTTCCGGAAACAAGTTGATGGGAGCAACCGAGGTGAGGATGCAGGGCCAGGCGCAGCAGCCGAAGACGAGTGAGAAGACGGCTATGCCTCACAGGGAGCACCAGGAAGGCCCACGAGAGCAGCAGGGCCAGTGACAGGAGCAGGAGAATCATCCGACATCACCGCAACATCCGGAGGAGGGTCTGCGACAACCAGGGAAACGTTGGGCGAAACTGGGGGACCCTCATCAGCTAACGGGACGTTCACCTCCTCGCCCCCAGAGTCCTCCTCCAGAGGGAGCGGCGGGAAACCCTCTTCCGGAAACAAGTTGATGGGAGCAACCGGAGCCGCAGTGCATCCGGCAGCCTGATGCCCCAACAGGCCACACCGGAAACAGGTACGGGGTTGCCGGGCATAGTACACCCGGACGTAGTACCCCATAAGCCAGACAGAAGATGGAAAATTCGACCGCAGGCGCATCCCCAAGGTGCGAATGTTCGTCCGCCTACCTGCATACTTCCCTGAGGAGAGCGTGTTCACCCGCACACTGACGACCGCTCTAAACCTCTGAAAATAACATCGGAGGAGGTCCTCGGGAAACTCCAGGGGCGACCCATGCACAATGACATAAGTCAGGGCATCACTACGGTCTGAGATGGACACAGAGCCGCCACCACCAGGCAACGGCAACGAACGCCCCTCGTAATGTCGGAGGAAGTCACGGTACTCCTCCTCCCTCACGAACTTGAGAACAACACGGTGGGCAGTTACAAGCTCAACACCGTAGATGGCCATCACAGGGATACGGAGCATGTCGCACATAACCATCTCGATGTCTGCATATCCAGCATGACCAGTGAACTCCAGGCCCATGGAGTTCACTCACACAACAGGGGGAAGATGGCCTCCCATGGCAAGCTCGCCACGTCTACACGCAGCCAGGCAGCAACAGCAGGGGGGGGGGGGGGGGGCAGAGACGCCCCACACCCCTTGGCGACGAAATCGGTAAACACCCCAACTACCAGAGGCCAGGCGACACGTCTGTACCTCACAGCAGCTCCAGGTGGACTCCAGGGGAATTCAATGGTTTGCAATTGGTTGGGCCGTGATTCTATTTGTGTTTATTGGATCACCAAGTGATGTATTACTGTGTCATGGGTGAATTCATCAGTGGGACGAGTACTTTTTGTTATTATTCTGTACGGATCGATGTCAATGATACAATGAGCGTTATTTGAGTAGAGAATTTATCGTTATGTCACCAGGGAACACCCATTGCTTATAGAGGAATTGTTCACAAGATAATTTGAGTTAACATAGATACGTTTGGGCTATTTACCTTCCAAGGGACAGCTGATTGGTCAGTCAAGGGATTGGGGCCAATCAACCACTTCAAGTGACGTCAAACAGTTGTGTTGGAATTCCGGAAGGGTGGAAGTGCTTGCATTTAGCGTAACCGTCTGTAGCAAATTATCTGTCAGTTGGACAGGTAATTAAGGGTTCACGGAAATCAAGGTAGTTAACTCCGATCAGGGTTTCATCGACTCACATGAAGGCTACATTGTTTGCATTAACATAACGTCTGTTATTAAGTATCTGTCAGTTGGACAGGTAATTTGATTAACTGTCTGGAAAGTAAAGTCCTTGTTAAATTAAGTAGCGTAGACGTTGTGATTAGTTATCGGTCCGTGGGATAGTTAACTAGTCACCTGAGTTAATCGGGGTAAGTTTTTTTTTTTTTTTTTTATATTTTTACATGCAAGTATGCGATTTAAATTACAATAAAACATAAAATTAGAAACATAACAGAACAAAACAAGAAACCGCCGGCCAGAAGGACTGACAGAACAACAAGTACCAAAACTGGAAAGGGTACAGGAAATGCAGAATAAATACACAAAAGGTTACAAAATAGAGAACAAAACAGAAAACAATCACAAACAAGCATGCAATGCAAGCAAAACAAGAACATAGCAACAAGTTAAAACATTTTAGCAGTATGAAACAAAATAGAAGCGCCGGCCTGAAGGACCGACAACAAAGCACAACAGTATGAACAAAATGAAATATAATAAAAAATACAATAAAATAGCAAAAAAAATATAAAAAAAAAAGATACAAATAAAAGACAAACACAACACATAAGCATAAAATAAAACACATAGGACACGGTAATAACACAAAATAAATACATGAAGACTAACACACACCAAGCCACCCGCCTCGCCACAAACAAAGAGAGAGTCACGGGCACAAACTACCGAAAGGCAAACAAACAGCCAGAAGGGCACACAGCACAAAAGTAGAAAATCGTCAGACATACTTGCCCGGAAACACGTCCCGAGGGAATCGTACATGGAACGCCTCCCATCGTAACCACTGCCAAGGGCCCTGACCATCCACCGGGGACGCCATATCATCCGGGACATTGGCCACAAACACCCTCAAACAGGGCACCCAAATGGAATCACTCCTGACCCGAGTGACCGGCACACGCTCCCACACCAATTTAACTGCCCCACCCTGAAAGTCCAGCGCCTCCTCGCAGATCGGTAACAGAGCAATCCGCGCCCAGTGACCCAACGGCATCACAGACTCCGGTAACACAGTCCCCAAGTCCCCAACGGACATCCTCAGAGGAGGGAGCCGGACAGAAGGCACCATCACAGGGACACCAGTGTCCACGGGCACACCACCGGACGACCGCCGGGATACCGTACTGCGCACATCCTTCCGCAAGGTCACCACCAGGCCACGCCCAACCCCTTCATCCCCACCATCCCTGGCAGCGGAGGCCACCACGCCCCACCGCGGAGAGGCCCCCGGTGGAGAATAAACATCAGGCACACTCGAGACACAGGCACCAACGTCAGCAGGCACATGGACTTCCGCCACCACTAACTGCGGAGCCAGCGACGCATCCGGAACCACTCCATCCACACCCGAAGACCCACAGTCACTAAATTCCCCAACATCAGCCCAGGCAGACGACGAACGCCGGGAACGTTCGGGCACCGGCCTGAGATCGTCAGAGCCGGAAGCTGACTCAGAAACACGGGCCCCACTAGCCGGACGAACTGACGCCTGCCGCAGAACAGCAGCAGCCTCAACCACAGGGGAAACCGGACCACACAATCAGGGGCCCCCACAGCCACCCCAGCACCCAGCACAGCCGGGACCCGAGGCAAGGATGCAGGGCCAGGCGCAGCAGCTGAAGTCGGGTGCTCACACGGCGATGCCTCACAGGGAGCAACAGGAAGGTCCACGGGAGCAACAGTGACAGGAGCAGGAGTAGCATCCGACGGCACCGCAACATCCGGAGGAGGGTCGATGACAACCGGGGGAACGTCGGGCGACGCAGGGGGAGCCACAGCAACGAATGGGACGCTCACCTCCTCACCCCCGGAGTCCTCGTCCAGAGGGAGCAGCGGGAAACCCCTCTTCCCGGAACAAGTTGACTTGAGCAACCGGAGCCGCATCGCACCCGGCAGTCTGATGCCCTAACAGGCCACACCGGAAACAGGTACGAGGCTGCCGGGCATAGTATACCCGGACGTAGTACCCCAGAAGCCGGACCGAAGATGGAATATCCGACCGCAGGCGCATCCCCAAGGTGCGAACGTTCGTCCGCCTACCTGCATACCTCCCAGAGGAGAGCGTGTTGACCCGCACACTGATGACCGCTCCAAACCGCTGAAAGTAACGCCGGAGAACGTCCTCGGGTAACTCAAGGGGCGCCCCATGCACACTGACATACGTCAGTGCACCACTACGGTCCGAGATGGATACAGAGCCGGCACCACCCGGCAGCGACAACGAACGTCCCTCGTAAGTACGGAGAAAATCACGGTACACCTTCTCCGTCACGAACTTGATGACAACCCGGTGGGCAGTTACAAGCTCAATACCGTAAACGGCCATCACAGGGACACGGAGCATGTCGCACATGACCATTTCAATAGCCGCATATCCAGCACGACCAGTGAACTCCAGGCCCACGGAGTTCACGCGCTTAACAGGAGGAAGGGGACCACCCATGGCAAGCTCGCCACGTCAACACGCAGCCAGCAACAACAGCAAGGGGGGGGGGGGCAGAGACGCCCACACCCCCTGGCGACGAAGACAGCGAACACCCCAAACTACCAGCGGCCAGACGACACGTCTGTACCCCACGGCAGCGCCAGGTGGACTCAATCGGGGTAAGTAGTACCTCAGAAAGAATTCACTTCGGTGATGTTGTAACTGTTGAGCTAGTGTTGAGTGTAACATATACATGAAAATTTATTATCGATCTGTGATTTTGAGGTGTATAGAGTGACCTCTATACACTAGACGAAAGACAATGACCACTATAAACTTGGCACAGGACTGTGGCCACTATACACGAGTCACGAAAGATGGACCACTAAACACGAGTCACAAGACAATGGCCACTATACACGAATCAAAAGACAATGTCTACTATACACGAGTCACAGGATAATGGCCTCTACAAATAGTCACAAGACAATATCGACTGAACATTAGTCTCAAGATAATGACCATTATTCACAAGTCATGAAACAATTGCCACTATACAATATTCACAATACAATGGTCCACTATACACGAGTCATGAAACAATTGCCACTATACAATATTCAAGGTCTGGCCCTAGCTTCGGTAGGGGACAGACGTGTTGCATCGGCGCTCCAGCAGTTGGTGTTGTTTGCCAGTTTCGGCCGGTTGGGGGCGGGTGTGTGTTTCTGCTCGCCTGTGCTGACGTGGCGTTACGATGGGGGTCCCTCTACCCCCTGTCATCCGGGCTCAGTCTGTGGGACTAGAGTTCTCTGTGCGGGCTGGTTACCCGGAGATTGCACTGGCTTGTGAAATGCTCTCTGTCCCTGTGTTTGAGATTTATGGGGTCGAGTTGGTAACGGCCCGTAGGGCGATTGTGAAGTTCACGGAGGAGGTGGCGTATCGCGATTTTCTCCGGCGATACGAGGGGCGGACACTACCCCTGCCGGATGGTGCAGGCACTGTAACCCTCTCGGATAGAAGTGGTGCACTTACATCAGTGTGCATGGGGCTCCCTTGGAGTTTCCAGAGGCTCTGCTACGGCGGTATTTCGGCCGGTTTGGCGCGGTAGTTAGTGTGAGGGTGAACGTGGTGTCTTCTAGTCCTCTTAAGGGTGTGAGGTCTAACATTCGCACCCTGGGCATGAGACTCCGGGCGGATATTCCGTCCTCTGTGCGCCTTATGGGGTACAACGTTCGGGTGTTTTACGCCCGCCAGCTGCGAACGTGTTATCATTGTGGTCTTTTGGGCCATCAGGCTGCTGCCTGTTCTGCGCCTGCTGTTGCACCGGTGAATCACTTCAGTGAGGAGGATTTTCCGCCCCTTTCTGTGGGGTATGATTCGGTGGGTGTGGACGTCTCTTCGGCTGAGGAGGTGCCCTCTGTATCAGCTGTTGCTCCGCCTGTTGCGCCCCCTGTTGTTGCCGCATCTCCTCCGGAGGTTGTGTCCTCGCCTAGTGCTCCGCCTGCTCCAGCTGGTGTTCCTGAGCCTCTTCCGACTGCCGTTTGCTCGGACCCCTCGTCTTCCAGTTCTTCCTCTGCTGTGTCTGTCCCGGTCCCTGCACCCCTCGCCGTCTGTTCCGGCTGTGCTGGGAGCTGGGGTGGATCCAGCATTCCCTCCTGTGCCTGGCCTGGTGCGCCATGTGGTTGAGGAGGCTGCCGTAGTGCGGCGTGCGTCGGTTCGCCCAGCTAGTGCTGCGCGGGTCACTGAGTCTGCCTCCGGGTCTGATGATGTGCGGCTCGAGCCTAAGCGTTCCCGGCGTTCTTCTGCGTGGGCTGAAGTTGGCGACTTCGACGAGTGTCGTCCTTCCGTTGACGGTGGGGTGGCTCCGGATGTGGTGCACACTACGGTGGTGGCGGAGGTACACTTGCCTGAGGATGCCGGTGCCGGTGTTTCGGCCTCCCCCTCCTGGTCTGGTGTCCGAGGGTCCTGCTTCAGGTGCGTTGCCTGCATGGGGTGGCTCCAGTTCTTCGTGGGGGGTGGTTCCCCCTGCTGTGGTTGGTGGTGAGCGGGGTGGCCTTGTGATGGTGTTGAGAAAGGATGCTCGCTCTGAGAGTTCTGTGGCCCCTTCCTCGTTACCCGTTTCCTTGGCAGCGGTCTTGCCGCCTCTTCCGTCTCCAGCAGTCTCTTCTGTGTCTCCTGTGGTATCCATGGAGGTGCTACAGTCTCGTCGTCCGGCCCCTGCTCCTATGTGTGCGACGGCGTGGCAGTCTCAGCGGCCCTCGTCCGCTTCTCCAGTGTCGTCTGCTTCCTCGATGGGCGTGGATGGCTCTCCCCGGCCTCGTTATGTGACTTGCGTCAGTGACCTCGGGCGTTGGCCGATGCCGCTCGATATCGATGTTCCTGAGTTTATGATACCCCCTCGGGAGAGGGGGATCAAAAACCTACCGACCTTGAAGATTTGGTCTGGGAGGCTTACAAGAAGAAGTATCCTTCCGCTGTTTTCCCGGAGAAGTACATTTCTCACGCTGTTCCTCGCAAATGATTTCTGTGTATTCTGTGTTTCCTGTTGTGTGCGGATGGGGTGTGTGTGTGTGAGTGGGTGGGGTGGGTTTTGTTTCCTGGTTCCTGCGTGTTCCGGTGTATGTTGTAGGTTTTCTTTGTATGGCTGGTGGGTGGGTGTGCGGTTCCTGTGTATTTGTGTGTTCGGTTGTGGATGTTGTATGCGCTTGGGTATGTCATATTGTGTGCCCTTCAGGCTGTTGGCGAGTGCTCTTTCTTCGATTGTGCCATTTTGTTTTGCCTTCTGTTTGTTATGGCGTGCTTTACCTGTTGTACGTGTTTGTTCTTTATGTTTTGTTTGGAATGTATTGTGATTGTACTGTTATGTTCTCTGTTGTGCCTTTGATGTATGTTTTGTTTTATGACGGTTTTGTTTTGTGATGTTACTGTGCTTGCTAGTTTGCCATTGTATTCTACTTTGTGCCTTGTTGTATGCTGTATTTTTCTATGCCTTTATCGTGTTTGTGATTTATTGTGAAGTGCTGTCGGCCCTTCTGGCCGGTGGTCTATTGTTTTCTTTTGTTCTGTTCTGTATTCTGTGTTGTTTTTATTGTATTTAAGTTGCATGCTTTGCGGTGGAAGTGCTTGCATTTAGCGTAACCGTCTGTAGCAAATTATCTGTCAGTTGGACAGGTAATTAAGGGTTCACGGAAATCAAGGTAGTTAACTCCGATCAGGGTTTCATCGACTCACATGAAGGCTACATTGTTTGCATTAACATAACGTCTGTTATTAAGTATCTGTCAGTTGGACAGGTAATTTGGTTAACTGTCTGGAAAGTAAAGTCCTTGTTAAGTAGCGTAGACGTAGGGATTAGTTATCGGTCCGTGGGATAGTTAACCAGTCACCTGAGTTAATCGGGGTAAGTAGTACCTCAGAAAGAATTCACTTCGGTGATGTTGTAACTGTTGAGCTAGTGTTGAGTGTAACATATACATGAAAATTTATTATCGATCTGTGATTTTGAGGTGTATAGAGTGACCTCTATACACTACTCGCAAGACAATGGCCATTATACACTAGACGAAAGACAATGACCACTATAAACTTGGCACAGGACTGTGGCCACTATACACGAGTCACGAAAGATGGACCACTAAACACGAGTCACAAGACAATGGCCACTATACACGAATCAAAAGACAATGTCTACTATACACGAGTCACAGGATAATGGCCTCTACAAATAGTCACAAGACAATATCGACTGAACATTAGTCACAAGATAATGACCACTATTCACAAGTCACGAAACAATTGCCACTATACAATATTCACAATACAATGGTCCACTATACTTGAATCACAAGACATTGACCACTATAAACGAGTCACAAGATAACGGTCACTATACACGAGTCACAAGATAATGATCACTATACAGTAGTCACAAGACAATGGGCACTATTCACTAGTGAAAATATAATGATTACTATACAATAGTCCCAAGACAATGGACACTTTACACTTGTCACAAGACAATGATCACAATTAACGAGTCAAAAGACAATTGGCCAATCTTCTTGAGTGAAAAGACAATGCCCACTATACACTAGTCACACGTCAATGACCTCGATACACCACTCGCAAGACAATGACAATTATACACTAGTGAAAATATGATGAATACTAAACAATAGTCACAAGACAATGACCACTTTACACGAGTCACAAAACAATAACCACTATTCACTAGTCAAAAGACTATGGCCTCTATACACGAGTCACAAGAAAATGGCACTATAAACGAGTCACAAGAAAATGGCACTATAAACGAGTCACAAGAAAATGGCACTATAAACGAGTCACAAGAAAATGGCCACTATAAACGAGTCACAAGAAAATGGCGCTATAAACGAGTCACAAGAAAATGGCACTATAAACGAGTCACAAGAAAATGGCACTATAAACGAGTCACAAGAAAATGGCACTATAAACGAGTCACAAGAAAATGGCACTATAAACGAGTCACAAGAAAATGGCACTATAAACGAGTCACAAGAAAATGGCCACTATAAACGAGTCACAAGAAAATGACACTTTAAACGAGTCACAAGAAAATGACACTTTAAACGAGTCACAAGAAAATGACACTTTAAACGAGTCACAAGAAAATGACACTATACACGAGTCACAAGACAAAGACCACTAATCACTAGTTACAAGACAATGAGTTTTATACTTTAGTCATAAGACAACGAGTTCCATACATTAGTCATAAGACTATGACAAAAATATATTAGTTATTAAACAATGTCAACTATTCACTAGTCAAAACACAATTGTTACTATACACATGTTACAATACAAAGACCACTATACACTATTCACAACACAATGGCCATTATTTACTAGTCATACAATGACCACTTTATATTAGTGACAAGGCAAGGACCACATGAGTCACAAGACAATGGCCACAATTCACTAGTCACAGCACAATGGCAAATCTTCAATATTCAAAACACAATGACCATTTTACAAAATCAAATAGCAATGACCCCCTATTCACTGGTCACAAGACAATGATCACTATAAAAAAGTCACAAGAAAATTTCCACTATACACTAGTCACAACAAAATGGCCTCCTTTAAATTGTCAGAACACAATGACCACGAAACAAAATAAATTAGCAATGTACTTGACCACTATTCACTGGTCGCAAGACAAAGACCACTATTCACTAGCCATAATACAATGACCACTATGCAGTAGCCACAGGACGACTACCACTATACACAAGTCACAAGACATTGGCCGCTATTCACGAGTTAAAAGATGATGCATCCAGAAACCAGGTTTAAGGTTCAAGAAGTTGGTATAAAGAATGTAATTGAAGCAGCGGACAAAGCTGGCATGATTACTGAAGCCTACAGGAGTTTAAAGGAAAATATAGCAAAGGTCAAGTAAAGATTCAGGGAAGTAAAACATAATATACATCGAATGACGGAGATCGTCGCGGATATGGTGGTCAGAATTTCAAAGCTATTTTTATTGCAATTTCATTTTAAAATTTAATTTAATTTTTTTAAAGCAATTTCAAAGGTATGTGCAATATCCGTCAGGAAGTGACACATACGAAGGTCAGCCCAGTTCAACCATAGGCCAGAGAGGAAGTACCCACATACCTTATCTTTCACTGAATAGTCTGTTTTTCTCACCTGCAGCATCTTCAGACGGTTTACCTTTTTCTTCTGCCTTGACCACAGTACCATCACCTCTTTTGCCAGCATTCCATGGTCGTCTCCTCTCCAAGACCTTGCTATTTCTGTTCAAGTATTCTCTACATACTTTCCCCAAGTGTCCTTCCTTGTCACAAAAGTTGCATATGTAGTCTTTAAACTTACAGTTGCTACTCCTATGACTGCACCCACAGTGCTTACATCTTGCCTGGCCCTGCACGATCATAATTTCTTGGGTAGTAGATTTCTTACCTCCAAAAGCCCTTTCCAGGTTCAAAATCTTCTCATGCACTGTCCATGAAGGCATCGATTATAGATCCACGTTTTCTGCTACCAGATTATGGAAAAATATCTTATTTTCTACTGCCATGAACAACTGGTCCATCACCCGGTCGTCAAACTGTGCTCCAAAGTTGGAGAGGTTAGCCAACACCTTCAATTCCACGTATAAATTCTGTAAGGATTCCTGCTGTTTTTTCGTCCTCTTCTCGAAATCCATCAAACTCCTGTGATATGAAGGTTTAACTACATAATGACGTTTAAGCAAGGTAATCAGGTCTACATAGGTCTTCCTGTGGGATAGCTCTGACGCACACACGTTACTCAGGACACTATATACTTCTGTGCACAGTGAAACTAGGAGTGCCGCTTTCTTGTTTGCGTCCTCCTTAATCTCACGCTACTGGAAGTTTGCTTCCAGCAGGCTCAGCCACAGATCCAACGAGATCTTGGTAGCATTAAACGGCTCCATTGAGATGAGTGCTGGGGCAGCCATGGCCACGGTGAGTTGCACAACTCACTGTTGTCTTAAATTCCTCCAAACGACGTACTTTGCTCTCTCCTGATCCTCACACTTCGTCTTGTACCCGGGCTCTCTGCCTTAGATGTTAATAATCCTCGTCGCCACTGTTATGTGTAGGCGGGAAGAGAAACAAACGTTCTCTCCTCATGCTTCATTCCAACAATGACGTCACAGGTATGTGTTGCATAACTTACTATTTACAATGCTTATAAACAATAGAGCATCTGCTCAAAACTTGAACAGATGTTTTGAGACTTGATGCTCGAACGCTCATCCGCTCCTGACGCCCCTGCTCGTTTAAATTGGATTAAGCGTTTCGCCGATAATCCATGGCTCAAATTATTGACTCAGATACATGATGACCAAAAGTCTATAATCCGAGAGCAGTCGGACTTGATAATGAAGCTACAGAGTGATGCTTTGGCCATGCACAAGATTAACCAAGATCTGTCTGCCAGAGTCGGCCACCTCGAACAGGAATTAGGCTCTCTTCAGATCTCGGTTACTAACTTCAAACCAGCAGAAACCTCTACGAAGCAAGAAGAGATGTTACAAAACTTAGAGAACCATTTTAACTCCCTACAACAGCAACACACTGCAACCCAAGACGAATCAGACCAACTTAAGCTCCTTGATTCTGTCATCATCTCATCACATGATTTTCCCCATGAAACTGACAGAGAAGACTGTACTGACATCGTGATCCAGGAATTGAGTACTAAGATGAATTATTCAATCGAAGCAAGTGACATCAAGTCAGCTTATAGAGTGGGTACTAATTCATCTGGTACAAATAACAGGAAAATTCGTGTGAAATTAGATAGCTGCTCCCGCAAGTCAGACCTTATTACTGCTGTAGTCGCTAAGACATCCAATGTTTATGTGAACGAATGTCTAACCAGATTCAGACAAAATCTCTTATTTAAACTACGTGGAATCTGCAAAATATCCCCTGATATTAAACATTGTTTTGTGCGAGATGGTAAAACAATAGCTAGGAAGACTTTGTAAAAACTTATGTTATAACCACTGAGGCACACCTCACTTCTTTCCTGGATGACTGTGGGATAACAGCTGAATAACCAGAACATAATTTGTAGTCTCACATACTACCAAAGTGTACTTAAGCTCTGCCTTTCCAAAGATTTTTTATTTTTATTTTTTGTTGTCATCTTTGCTGTTGACACTGCTTGTTTTTTATTCTTAATTATTTGGTCTTAGTTAATCCTTATGTCACTAAACCTAGGGCTTTTATTACCCTGTTATATTTAAAGTAACTTGGTATTTGTCTCTTAGTAATCATTTATTGGAATTAATAAATAGTATAATTGTTTATATAAGCATCTACCTCAGTATCATAGTAAAATCTTCCACATGAATATACTCTCACCCTGTTTATTTTTACACTTTGATTTATATTAGAGTAAATTTCTAGATTTACTTAGATTTATATGTCTATTTTTTAGAATTATCTATTTGAGCTCACTTTGATTTCTTAGGTTCATACTAATTATAGGATTTTAATTAACCATTACTAAGCTAATTATCTTTAAGATCATTTTACTTTATGATTATTATTTTTCTTATTATTTTTTATTTTGCATTTATATTGTCAGTCTTTACTGATTTTTTGTTTTTTCTTTTATCTAACTTCTGTGTCCTTCCTGGCTATCTATTGGATCTTTATTTTACTTCAAATTTGTTACTCTTTTATGTGTATTTGCTTCCATTCTTGTGTTTTGCTATATCGTGCATCTTGTATCGTGATCCCTCTGCATCTCCATGCACACTGATATTGATCCTGATCAAAATCTGCTGTCTCATATCAACACCAACCAGCACATTGATCATCATTATTGCAAGTATTTCACAGCACACCAGGCAAAAAACAAACTCCAAAATAGCACCTGCTTATCAGTTTACAACCAAAATGTTAGATCACTTGGTAAACATTTTGACGATATAAATGCACTACTCACAGCACTAGGTACTAACTTATCGCTCATTATTTTAACAGAAACTTGGCTAAATAAAGACTATACCCAACTCTACAACTTAGCTGGTTATAAAGCCATTCATAACTGTAGGCCTAATAAAAAAGGTGGTGGCACAGCTATATATTACTGAGATACATTTATCTGCAACAGTGTCATTAGTGACAGAGATGACTACTGTGAATATACTTTTGCTCAGTTTATAATAAAATCCCTTAAATCCTCTTTGACTATTGGAGCCAATTATAGATTTCCCAATAATAACATAGCTTCTTTCTCAGATAACCTAAGGAATCTTATTATTAACAGCAATCTCAACAAAAACCACATCATTCTGGGAGGAGACTTCAATATTGACCTGGGTCAACAAAATTGCTCTCAAGTTGACTATTTCCTTAACAGCATGAACTCCTGTATGCTAATCCCCACAATCACCAAACCTACCCGAGTCACTCAAACATCCGCCACTACCTTGGATCACATATGGACAAACATAACAGCTCCCCTTGTATCTGGTATAATCTACGACTAGAACAACTGACCACTATCCTACCTTTCTCATAGCGAACATAGACATAACACCACCAAAAAGCAAGAAACTTTCATTTAGGTTACACAGTGAATCAGCTTTAGGCAATCTTACAAATGCACTTCACAATATTAACTGGGATTCTGAATTCAATAATACCCATGATATAAATTCATTAGCTAACCTCTTCCTCTCCAAAACTCTAAGCCTCTACAACCTTCATTGTCCCCTTCTTACCAAGCAAGTATCTGACAAAAGATTAAACAATCCATGGCTCACAAGTGGCATTCTCAACTCAATCAACAAGAAACATGAATATGAAAAGAAACTTAGGATTGGTCTAGTTTCAAAGGAAGTAGCTAAAAGGTACTCATCAATGCTTGCCAGTATCATAAGAAAGGCAAAACTTTCATATTATGTGAATAGATTCAATGAAGCAAAAGGCAACATGAAAAGCACATGGAAAAACAATCTCTAGTATCCTAGGAACTAAACAACATTCACATAACCATATAAAACTCTATAAGGATGGGAATACACCGTCAACTGATTTAGAAATGGCAAATGAATTTAATAGCTTCTTTTCATCGGTTGGTGCTAACCTTGCAAGTAAAATCTCACAGATTCAGCCACATATTAACACATATCTCTCAGGCCGCTATCCAAACTCTCTTCTCCTTTCACCAATCAGCCCGGCAGATGTTGTGTCCATCATACACTCTCTAAAAACCAAGACAGGGAACACCAGTGAAATTCCGTCCATTGTATACAAGAGCGCCTCCCATGCCCTTGCCCCACCCATAGCTCTACTGTTCAACAAATCTATAGAGTGTCACACCTTCCCTGATATCCTTAAAAAAGCAAGAGTAACGCCAGTCCATAAAGAAGGCAATCCGGCGGACATAAACAATTATAGACCAATATCAAATCTACCCATTCTATCAAAAATATTTGAAAAAATTATTTACAAACAGCTCTATTCCTACCTCGTAAAATTCGACATACTCAGCCCCTGCCAGTTTGGCTTCCGGTCCCAAAAGAGCACCAATGATGCAGTCATTAGTCTCCTTGACGTAATCTACTCAGCCCTTGACAAAAATGAGTTTCCGATTGGACTCTTCATTGACCTTCATCCCACCTTCGGCCAATCACTTCCAAGGCAATTCCACCACAAGAAAACTTTTGGCTCTATATTGCAAAAGGATCTTCGCCGGGCTGAGTCGCAGCAAGTTCCCCAGCCGCAGAATTGTGCATGCCAACACGCTAGAAAACTATGTCGACATCGTCCACCTGAAGGAGAAGCACCTCGATCCAATATTTACCAAAGAAATAAACTTCTCAGAATACGAAGAAGACCCAAAAGGAACTCCGATACCTAAATTGGAGTTAGGATTATTCATAAGAAAGTTCACCATGCCAAACCCCTACCTGCAGGCACCAAACAACCCTTAGAACACCCCGGTTCACCATCACCATAGGAAAGACACCTCCTCCAAGCCAGACAGAAGACCTCATCTGAATCAGGACAAAACCTCACCGCCTCACGACTAGCCTCCTGCCTCTTAAGAAGATCTCAAGCTCCAAGCCATGATCAAAAACATATGCCAACCCCACGATCGACAGGCCACCGAACTTTCAAGCCTCTTCTCTCCACATCCAGAACCTCTTCCAAGTATTTCATCACTCCCATCCTTTTTCCTTCTACAGCCATTCCAAGCTCTTTGGACATCAAAGCGAAAGTAACAGAGACATCCACCGAATCAACAAAGTGTTTATGGAGGAAGAAATCGTCAGGAAGAGTAGAATCCATATGGGTTAGATCAAAGTATTTAGTCCATGTAGCAGGACCAAACAAGGTATTGAACATATTAGCGCTGGAAGGGATCGTGCGAGGGCATCTGTGGGGGAGTCGGCGCCGAGCACCCCAGTGATAGGGGGGGATAAGAGATGCATTTGTCACAATGAGGGAAGTAGCCGCTCTAGGTGATGAGAGGGTCACCACAGGGGGTTTGGGGTTCAACCCTACCACAGAGGGAGGGAGGGGAGTAATCAAGAGCGTCAAAGGAGTAGCTTGGTCTAGGCCCAGTGTAGCGGGGGCTACAGAGCCCGGTCTTCCAACACAGTCCGACTCAGGGGCTTGGTTGCTCACCCTGCAAGCCTGAGAAGTTATAAGAAGATCATTCAGCAGCATAGAAATGAGAAGGTAATAGATTTAATTCACGAATGAGCCCCCATACCCCCCCTTTGAGCCACAATTAGAGAATAGGACACCCAACAAGAGACAGGCAGGAGACTCCCTAGGGGTGAATCTGGATATAAGCCCCACAATCGCCATCTTAAGAACCGTCAATCCATCGAGATCGTGTTCAGCAACGAAAGGAGGAGTGACAATAAAAGTGTCCCCTCGTTCACGATGATGGATACCTCAGTTCTACGGGTGAGAGAGTATGCCTTCTCAAACAACGGGTGTCAAAACAGAAGATCTCCGGAGGGATAATCAAGACTAGCAAAAGGTCTGCAGGAAAGACAATGAGAAAGGAGGAGGTGGGGGACGAATAATATGGGCAGAGGAAACAGTGACCAGCACAATTAGTGAAGACGCAGCAGGAGCATAAGGCCGCAAAAGGACAGAGAACCGTCCCATGGAGCATCACACCCCGACAGCTGTCTAATAAGCCCCCTCATGACGACAACAGGCTGTAAAGGGAGGGGGTGATCCGCATGAAGATAGAGAGAGAGAGAGAGAGAGAGAGAGAGAGAGAGAGAGAGAGAGAGAGAGAGAGAGAGAGAGAGAGAGAGAGAGAGAGAGAGAGAGAGAGAGAGAGAGAGAAAGAGAAAGAGAGAGAGAGAGAGAGAGAGAGAGAGAGAGAGAGAGAGAGAGAGAGAGAGAGAGAGAGAGAGAGAGAGAGAAAGAGAAAGAGAGAGAGAGAGAGAGAGAGAGAGAGAGAGAGAGAGAGAGAGAGAGAGAGAGAGAGAGAGAGAGAGAGTGAGAGAGAGAGAGAGAGAGAGAGAGAGAGAGAGGAATGAAGAGGGAGACATGTGAAGAGAGAGAGAGAGAGAGAGGAATGAAGAGGGAGACATGTGAAGAGAGAGAGAGAGAGAGAGGAATGAAGAGGGAGACATGTGAAGAGAGAGGAGGAAGTAGGACATTGAGAGGGAGCAGAGAAGGGAAGAGAGTGAGGGAGCGAGACCCCCAGGAACTGTTCGTGCCTCATATTCTAAGATACAGTATATTGAAAAGATTCATTCTACAATAATTGATCCAGCAATTTTTGTCATATTCAATAATATATATTCACACACTCTAAACTGGGTACCCTGTGGTGCTCGGGTCGACCCCTAAAAGCTGTGCCATGGAGGTCGCTCCCCTTTAATTAATTTGCACAGGTGCTATTTACATGATGAATGAAGATCAGCAGTCAAAAAACATGTCTTGGGTAATTAAGGAAGAGTTGATGTATACCTTTTATATTAACAGGGAGCAGAATGATGTTATCTCAGTTCTTCTGGATAATTTTTTTATTTTATTTCTACATAATATACATATTAGGAAGGTCAATTTTAAGACATTATACATATTATGTGTCTCTGGCCCGAAAAATTATCAGGTACACTACTTTCACACAAATTAAAAAAAAAATAGTTATTTCCAAAAAATATTTTATGACAGGTAGTTGTGTATATACTGAATAAAGATCAGTGGTCAGAGTTGTCTAAATTTAATAATTAGGTTCGAATTAATATATCTCTTTAACATTTTTTTAATGTATAATATAATATATTTTACATGGTACAGAATCATAACATGCTCTGAAACATCTGTGCAAGCTATTACCTCTCTCCCTCCCACAGTTCTTCTGCAGCTTAGTAAACAGTGCTTCTGGGGATCATCCCGCTGCTTGCTACCAATCATACGAGTTAGCATGGAAATTTTTTAATAATTTTATGCTATACATTTTGTGTCCAAATTATCGAGTGGTTTTCATAAAATAAATTAATATGCATCGAAATTTATTGCTAAGTATTCTACTATATATTATGCTGCATAGCATCAGCCTCCAGCACAGCACTGTCAAGATGCATTCATAATGTTCTCAATAGTCATATATTGTGTCAAGATTCACACAATATAATGTTGAGAAGAATTGTAAAATATAATACTGCCAAAAAATTGCAAACACTAGCATTAACAAAAATTTTAAATATAATACTGCCAAAAGATTGCAAACACTAACATTAATAAGATTTATAAACAATGTCATTACAAGATTCACAAATAGAAGCATTAACAAGATTCACAAATAGTTTTACTAACTAGATTCACATTGTCACTAACAAGGTTCACAAATAGAAACATTAACAAGATTCACAACAGTGACACTAACAGATTCACAAACAAAAGCATTAACAAGATTCACAAACAAAAGCATTGACAAGATTCACAAATAAAAGCACTAACAAGATTCACAAACAAATACAATAACAAGATTCACAAACAATGTCACTAACAAGATTCACAAACAATGCCACTAACAAGATTCAAAACAGAAGCATTAACAGGATTCACAAACAATGCCACTAACAAGATTCAAAACAGAAGCATTAACAGGATTCACAAACAATGGCACAAAAAATAGTCACAAAAAATGTCACTAACAAGATTCACAAAAAATGTCACTAACAAGATTCACAAACACTAGTAATAACAAGATTAACAAACAAAGGCACTACAAATATTCACAAATTATGTCACTAACAAGAGTCACAAACAGAAGTATTAACAAGATTCACAAATAAAAGCATTAACAAGATTCACAAACAATGTCACTAACAAGATCTACAAATCACAACATATAAAGATTCACTAAACATATACAATCGTGGCTCTCGTCTTCCTTCTGGCCACGTTTGTGTTCTTCTTGATGTATATTGACATATATAAAGAAACTTTAGAATATATTTACTTAAATTACCATATTTCTCAATAACATTTATTGCTTAATACAAATTATAGTTAAAAAGAGTTGTTTCCCAAGTTCAGTAACGATATACGGTACATATTGTCCTACACCTTACAGTACTGTCCAGTACATATTGTCCTACACCATACAGTACTGTCCAGTACATATATACAGTACATATTGTCCTGGACCTTACAATACTGTCCAGGACATATACAGTACATATTGTCCTGGACCTTACAATACTGTCCAGGACATATACAGTACATATTATCCTGGACCTTACAATACTGTCCAGGACATATACAGTACATATTATCCTGGACCTTACAATACTGTCCAGGACATATACAGTACATATTGTCCTCGACCTTACAGTACTGTCCAGGACATATACAGTACATATTGTCCTACACCATACAGTACTGTCCAGTACATATACAGTACATATTGTCCTGGACATTAAACACATAAAATGACATAGGTTTTCCAACTTGTGCTACAGCAACTATGCCTTCCTCTAGCCTAATTGTTTTTAAACTAACTTGTACTATAGAGTGTACCTGTTTCTGAGCAGGTAACTTGTATACTGCATATAATTAAAATTATAACATTTGTCACTGAATGTTTGTATGAATGTATTTTGTCCACTTGTGCTCCATGTATGCTTCCGCTCATTTATCAATCAAAAATAAAACAAAGTGGTAGTATCAACAGATGAATTGTTATTAAAATCTTTAAGACTTAAAAGACTTTTTTAAAAGGAGGTCACTTCAGATCTCTGAGGGAAGTGACATGAAATCTTACGTAGATCCTTTCCAACTCCCTCTCACACACCCTTACCAACACACTATCACTCACCCTTACCAACACACTCTCACTCACCCTTACCAACACACTCTCACCCACCCTTACCAACACACTCTCACCCACCCTTACCAACACACTCTCACTCACCCTTACCAACACACTCACCCACCCTTACCAGCACACACTCACGCACCCTTACCAACACACTCTCACTCACCCTTACCAACACACTCTCACTCACCCTTACCAACACACTCTCACTCACCCTTACCAACACACTCACCCACCCTTACCAGCACACACTCACGCACCCTTACCAACACACTCTCACCCACCCTTACCAACACACTCTCACCCACCCTTACCAACACCTTCTCACTCACCCTTACCAACACACTCTCACCCACCCTTACCAACACCCTCTCACTCACCCTTACCAACACACTCTCACCCACCCTTACCATCACACTCTAACCCACCCTTACCAACACACTCTCACTCACCCTTACCAACACACTCTCACTCACCCTTACCAACACACTCTCACCCACCCTTACCAACACACTCTCACCCACCCTTACCAACACCCTCTCACTCACCCTTACCAACACACACTCACTCACCCTTACCAACACACACTCACACACCCTTACCAACACCCTCTCACTCACCCTTACCAACACACACTCACTCACCCTTACCAACACACACTCACACACCCTTACCAACACACTCTCACTCACCCTTACCAATACACCGATCACTTTCCACCATTCCTGTCTCACAACCTTCCTCTTACCCTATTATATATACTAATCAACCCACCCACCATAAACTACCCGCCCACTCTCCCCCACTCTTGCCAACCCACCACCTTGTCCCACCTTCACCTCAAACGACCCTCCCACCTCTCCATGGAAAATAAGTGTAAAAGAATATCTTACTAAATGCTATATATCTTCTAAAATTACATAGCTCTAATTCAACAACAACATAGGTGACTCACAGTCACTGAAGACAATTAGAAATGACATTGTCTTAGTTTAAATTATTCTCGTCCTACTGTTTCGTAAACCCTTGGCTCAGGACAATGGAATGATGCTCAGTCTGCATTGAATTCTTTATCAGTGAGTAGTGGAGGAATCTCCACCCCTCTCTTCCTGCAGCTCTCAGTAATCATGTCGCCGCAGTCAGGATGTCCAAAGCTGCTGGCATCATCTAAGGGTGTTCTCCCCCATCGATCCTTAGGGTATAAGATGATAAGGTATTACTGGTTTAATATACATGGTATGTATAATTGCTTGAATATTCAAGTATTTTGTGTCATGATAATGGGTGGGCATTGCCTAGGCTGCCTTCACGTAAGAATTGTTCCTGGGCGTTCCCTCCACATTTGATGATCTGAACATGTTGGGATTTGGATAATAGATGAAAGTAGTTTAATAAGATAAAGAATCATGAGCTTCTTAAGAGTTAAAGAGGAAATATTGTGAGCATGAGGAGGAGTCAGAAGTTGATGTGCCTCCTGGATGAGGTGGGGAATCTCCAAGCAATGCAAGAAGCTTGCGCCTCGAGAATGTGTTATAGAAGGCAGTGTGAACCAATTAGCGTTTTGCAAATAGCGACCGTTTTTTTAGTGAACTTTCTGTCTCTGCGCTCGTCTTTACCTGTGCTAGTGACGAAAATTTGACGCTTGTTAGAAGGCCTGAACGAATAATAGTTAAGGCCGAGACTTCTAAGAGTAATGTGGCTCAGAAGCTCCTTTGTATGTAGCCAGATTCGCCGGGATTGTGAAGACGATGAGCTGAGGGCGCATCACGTTGCAGGGACCGGGAGCTTGACCCACTAAGGCGGTCATTTGTCTTTAAAAAGACGACGTTCTTCGACAGTCGTCAAAGCAGAGGCGGGGGCTGGGACACAAGGAGGTGTCACCGAGGCAAGGATTCCACATCGAAGAAAACTTGGAAGGATAACGAAGATAAATAGAAGCTGAAGAAACGAGGCTCAGTTGTCAAGTGCATTGAATAGTAATCTCCTGTGCGACACCTCTTGAGGTGCGGCTACTTAAGTCGCACCTCGAAAGAAGCCGTACACAAGATGTCACTGTGGCAAGAGTTCAACACTAAATAAAACTCGGAAGGATAACGAACATAAATTGGAGGCAGAGAAAAGAGGCTTGGCTATCGTCAAGTGTGAGACACCATCGACCAGTGGACAGGCGCTGGAGCTACGCACTGTGACGGTACAATTGCAGGTGCCAGAGGTAAGGAGCCTGTAGTGTTTTTGAGGGACTTTAATGGACTGGAGGGACTAGAGCAGAGGCCCCAGGGTCGTTGTGAGGAACCAGTTCACAACCAAGTACTTTAAAGATTTAAAAGAGTGGGGGGGGGCGAGAGTTAGAGCCCCGGGTGAACAGTGAGGGCTGCCGAATCCCTGTGTGTGAGTTTTTAGGCCAAGGTTTGTAGCTCAAGTCAGCGAGGTATATGGACTGACCTGAGTAGTGAGACTATACTCTGAGATTACCAGAATATGAGGGTCCATGATTGAGGTGGGACCCAGAGCTGAGCACTAGGGCGTGTGATGGTGAAGACACGTTCCTGTAGTTAAACCAAGTTTACAGGTACAGACAGTTAGAGGTAAATTGGGTGGGCAGAGGACCGAAGATAGTATGGTGGACGACACGAGTAGCAAATGTTGTTAAACTTAGTTAAGCTATCATTAATCCTTCCTTGTGTCCATGTGGAAAAGGCTGGTCTAACTAAGGTTCTGACGCTCTAGCTAGCAATAGCAAGATCATAATATCAATTTGTCCTTATAATTGTGGGAGTAAGAGGAGGGTTTGGTGAGAGACACTGATTACTACAGGAAACAGTTGAGAGCAGGTCACAACCGGCAACAGTGTGTGTACCGGACAACAGGCAGCAGGCTGGATTCTCCCACATGCTGACAGGAGCTGTTACCCGAGTTTACAGGTGAAAGACAGACAACCGTCTCTCAACAGGAATGTGGGGAGTACTCAAGGAGTGCTCACCAGTCTGATTTTTTTTAATGTGACCCAACCCCCTGTATTTTTTTTTTTTTAACAGAGCAATTACAGCATTACAGTAACCATATAAACAGGAAAGCAGAGTAACAAAAAACACAGAACAACAACAACACAGATAACAAGGAACACAGATCACCATAACACAAAAGTGAAAACAAAGAATAACATAAAACTCATAAGAACACATACACACAAAAACAAAAGCAGCACTACCCAGACGGGGCGTGCCAAAAGCGTCAGTAATTACAATAGCACACAAGGAGCACAATAAAACCAGAGGTAAAATATAAACAAGGAATACACATACAAAATTAACACCACAGAATCGAGAACACAATAACTGTAAATACAACATAGTAAAGAAAATGCAGGAAATTAACAAGGGAATACATCAAAGCAATACACAGCACAGTACATAGAACAAAGGAAACAGAACATGTGCATGACATAGTAAATTATCAAATAAATTATAAAGAATCGGTACATCGGAACATATAACAAAGTAAATAGGACACAGATAAGAGAACAAATCGTAAATAACCATAAACAAAAATGGAATCTTACACATAGGTAACAATGAAAGAGTCAAAAAAAGAAAAGAAAACACACTAGAGCATTATAACCCAGCAAGAACTAGGTAAGAAAACAGGGGAAGAAAAAAAGAAACCCGTAACACATAGCTCAACAAACCAACGAAAGAAAGAAGAAATACAAAGCAAGAACAACACACACAGTCAATCTTCATATTTATCCGGATAGTAACGACGCGGGTACTTCTTCCGATAGGCATCCCACTGTGCCCACATTTCCATAGGCGCGTTAACGTGACTACGGGACCCTCGTGGTCGACGCATGAAGTCAGGAACCTCCAGCTCGGCTCCCTCCACCTCGGGGGCGGTAGGCACGGGAAGAGGCCGCACAGAGGGCTTTGATACAGACGGTGGAACCACACGGGACTGAAGCACAGGAGTCGGCTGGACACAGGCCGGCAACTGAGCGGGCGGAGTCGCAGGGGACGCAATCACAGAAGGTGATGGTGCAGGGGCCGACACCACAGGAGACGGAGTAACAAAGGATGACTGAGCAGAGGGCAAAGGCGTGGAAGGCACAGACATGGACGCCAGAGGCACGGAGGCCGCCGGAACAGAAGCATTTGTAAGAACCGGCACCAAGCCCCTACCCTCTCTCGCAATCTCGGCCGGTGCCACAACCTCCCAACCCGGGGAACCAGCATCCGGTGACGCAGAAACAGCCGGAGAAGACACCGGACCAGGGCCAGGCGACAATCCCACCACAGGACCCATCACTGCTGCAACACGGCCCACAGGAGCAGTAGGCACTCCAACAGCGTCGCACACATCACACTCCCCAGAAGACGAACTCCCGGAGTCCTCAAATTCCCCGACGTTGGCCCAGGCCGCATTACGAGGCGGAGACAGACTCAATGCTCGTCGCGAACGCTTGGACACAGGTCGCAGATCGTCGGAACTATCACCCCCGCTAGGAAGCACCGTAGCAGAACCGCTGGTTGCCCGCGAAACTCCCCGCAGCGCACGATCACTCGACATCGCAGCCTCAACAACCCTGGGAACAGAACCACACACCGCAGGAGACATCACAGTGTGCACGTCGACACGAGTCGAAGACACAGCTGCCGGAGACAGTACAGGCCGAGGCGCAGCCTCGACGTCCGGAGCCACGAGACCACACACCACAGGAGACACACCTGGAGACTCGACTGGAGACGAGGCAGGCAGGGGAGGCTGAGGAGCGGGAGCAGGGGACGCACTTCCTCCCACTCCGACACCCACAGCCACATCGAGGCTGGCATCAGAGACCGGTAACTGGGCAACAGAGGGCTGGGTAGTAACACTGTCCACAGCAGCACCTTCCGACAGGTCCGGGACCGCCAACGGGGGAAAGTCCTCCTCCCTGAAAAGGTTTACAGGCCCGACCCGGCTCGCATCACATCCCGCAGCCTGATGGCCCGAGAGTCCGCACCGGAAACACGTCCGGGGCTGACCCCCATAGAACACGCGTACCATGAAGCCCAGAAGCTGAAGGGACGAAGGGATGGATTCCTTCAAGCGCAGCGCCACAGTGCGGGTCCCATTCGAGATACCCTTCCACCGCCCGGAGGAGATAGCATTCATTCGGACACTCAAGACCCGCCCATACCGGTTAAAATGACGCTGGAGAAGAGAGTCAGGGAACTCAAAGGGAGCACCATGAACCGCCACATAGGTAGTCTCACTGCACCTGTCCGACACTATCACCGAACCACCACCCTCAGGCAGAGTAAATGTCCTCCCGTCATAGCGTTCCACAAAGTCACGATACACAGCCGTAGAGCAGAATTTCACAACAGCTCGATGCTCGGATACAAGTTGAACGCCGCACACAGACGCCACATCCACCCTCAACATGTCAATCATCACCACCTCAACTGCCGGGTAAGACGCTGGGCCAGTAAATTCTAAGCCAATGGTATCCCTCCGCTTCACACGGGGGAGGGGAGCCGCCATCCCTCCAGCCGCCACGGCCCCAAGGGTCCGCTCACACACACAAACTACCACGGGCCAGCAAACCAGGAGCCCACAGGCGACACGTCCACCTCCGCCCAGAGCTAGGCGACTAGTCACCCCCTGTATTCGTTACATTTGTGGGCCCATGTCCAGAAACAGCAGTTAGTCGTTACACAGTCTATAAAAATGATAGCAGAGAAGACCCTCTAAATTAGAGGGTCTATAACCCATATCATTAACAAGCGTAGTAGTCGAAACTCAAGAAAAAATTTTAAAGCTATATTGCTAGAACACCTGAAGAGTAATGACAGATAGTCAGTTTGGTTTTTGAACAGGAAAATCCTGTGTAACAAATCTACTTAGTTTTTTATGAAAGAGCCAGAAACTACAGGAAAGAGACTAAAAAAAAAATTATTGACAAAGTATCAAACAATAGCTTGTTTTGGAAACTGGAGTATGCTGGAGGGATAACAGGCAAACTGCTAACATCGAAGAAATGTAGCTAACTGACAAAATGACGAGGGCGGTAATCACAGGCAATATATCAGACATGAGGAGTGTTACAAGCAGAGTACCACAGAGTTCTTGCCCCAGTAATGTTTATTGTCTATATCAACAATGTACCAGAAGGAGTACAGAATTATATAAACATGTTTGTTGATGCTAAGCTATTAAGGAAGAAAGGTGACTTAGACATTGGCATGTCCTAAATCATCGTCATGTTACTAAATACTATGTTATGGAATGTGGAATAGGCCACACACAGCTTACAAATTATGTGGAAAGGCATTAACGAACTCTGACAAAGAAAGAGATCATGGGATGGTTTCGATAGTAGACCGTCACCAGAAGACCACATTAAGGACATTGTGCAAGGAACATATGCTATACTGTCCAATTTCAGAATCGTTATTAATTACATGGATTGTTGAAATATTAAACAAACTGTTCACCACTTCTGTAAGACCAAAATTAAAATATGCAGCAGTTGTATGGTGCATATATCTCAAGAAGCACATCAATAAACTGAAAAGATTAGAAGGAATGCTACAAAATGGCTTCCAGAACTGAAGAATATGAGAACTACGAGGAGAGGTTAGAGGCGTTAAACATGATAGAACAAAAAAGAGGCGATTTGATCAATATATTCAAAATAATAACAGGAATCGACAAAATTGACAAAGAGGAGTGAAACATGCAACTTCCAAAAAAAAGTCATAGATTCAGGTTAGGGGAACAAAGGGGCCGAAAAATATTATAAAACTTTCATTTACAATCAGAGTGGTAGACGGTTGGAGCAAGTAAATTCAGAGGGTGGTGGAGGCCAAAACTGTCAGTAGTTTCAAAGCATTATATGACAAAGAGTGCTGGGAAGACTGGACACCACGAGCGTAGCTCTCATCCTGTAACTACACTTAGGTAATTACACACACACAGGTGTTTCCAAGTTGGCTCGGGGCTCATAGTCGTATGGCCCCGGTTTGATTTCTGGGCAAGGCAGAAAAAATGGGAAGTTTCTTATTCTTTCACCTGGTGCCGCTATTCATCTAGCAATAAATAGGTACTTGGTTGTTAGACAGCTGCTAATGGCTGCTTCCTGGGGATGTGTGTTAGAAATATTTGTAATAAAGTGATAGATGGGAAAAAGGTCGGGAGTCAGTACATTAGACAACCGATGGATAGAAAGGCCGGATCCAAGAAAATACAGCTGGATCCTGCAGGCATAAGTAGTAAATACATCAACCAATGCTCCTGTTTAGAGAGTACTTATAGTAACGTTGTGGATCATCGTTCATATATTGAGGTAATGTACAATTAGAAAGTAGAATTCGGTACTATTGAATTTGGACAAACGGGGAAAGGACAAACGTATTTATGTTGCTAATATAATCTAACCAACCTAGGCCTAATATATACTATCTGAAGCCTAATATAGTGCACATATGTGCTATACTAGGCCTAGGAATATTCAAGTTTTTTTTTAGCATTATTTCTTCTGGACTTTAAAGTGAAAGTACCAAAGTCTGCAAATTGACCATTACATCAAAATATGTACAAAAAGTAAAAATATGTCAAAACATGCCCACATAGTTACAAAAACTACAATATAAACAGGAGGATGGGTTGAAATAAACACACACACAAACGCATGCACACTGTTTGTGGACGTCAGTTGCATGTTTTAATATGAAGATGAACTCTCAACTTTTAAAGAAAGACCATGTCAAAATAACTCGCACCTTAGGCAGAGGGTAGACTTGACAGTTATGCAGGAGATACTTAACAATCTCCAGGTGGCCCTCTGATGTAGCTACGTGCAGCGCTGTCCTGCCGTCGTAGTCCTTCGTCTGCATGTCGGTTCCTGAGAGCGAGTGTCTGAGGAAAACAAAATTTGTTTGTGAATAATGGCAATGTCTTATCTCTTTCGACTATTTGGATGTATTAAGCAACTATTAGGTATAAACTCTTTGACGGCATTTTTGTTTTATTTAACTACACAATCCAATATATATTTAAAGACCATAGCCATACAGTATAGGCGTGCAAAAGTGTAAGATTTATGGGCTGTGCTGAACCTATAAAATAGATTTAAAACTAAATGCTTTTGAATAACATCACATATTGGAATCTTAAAGCATGATACTGTTGACATGCTTGCAAAGACAGCCTGTAGTAGACCAGTAGTAAAAATGAATAAGCATTTCATTAGCAGTGATAAAGAGAGAGTAGATTAACTAATATCTGCTGAAACTCTTACTCACCAAACAAATTCACAAGGACTTTAATACTATAGCATTACACATTATGATGAATACTATGAGGAGACATTTATATATGAACTAATAGAGCAAGAACTCGGTAATGTTATATTATAGTAACCAGAATACGTCGTGTATACAAACGTCTGGCAGCTTTCTCAAAAATAAAATGTCGAATATACCATATGTCAACTTTGTGAGAGAGAAAGCATGCATTTCCTTGAATATTATATTGTAGAATGTCCCACATTGACTCTTTCATCCCCCTGTGATGAAAGAGCATATAGAATTTGAATATAGTAACCTAAGACCATATAGAATTTGTGATCCGCTTACCTAGAAGCCGAGCTTAAAATCTTATACATCTTATAAATCTTAAAAGAAACCAGTTCTGAAATTACCATATAACCCTCAATTAAATAAACTGACCCTAGAATGCAAGTGATACAAGACATAATATTGTTTTCAATTACCCAAATACTGTACAATTAGGGAACGGTAATAGAATACGGGATGACAGAAATCCGGGAGGTGTCGGATATTCTGACACTAACATACTAGATTACTAACACCCAATATAACCAGCAAACCTGGTTATACTAGTTACATTAGTTAGTCATAAAAGGATTACATAAAACGGAAAATTTGAGACGTCAACATCAAAACATTAATTTAACACAACAACTATTCTTGGGGACTCCTGGTTCAACCTTGAAGCCGAGCGGACGTCTGGACACCTCCTCCGCTTGGGGGCCGCCTGTTCACGCCTTGTTTTCGCGTTTTGGCTTTGCTACTGCCGTTTGGCATCCCTTTTCAACGGTCCGATTGTACGACGCCTGGCGCACATGTCGCCTTGGGTCACAGGATTATTGATAGATTTTTTTTTTTGACGTGTACTGGCTGGTTCTCCTGGCGGGGTGAGTGTTCGGGGGCCGGCTTGGCCGAGAGGTGCCGGGGGGGTTGGCGGGTCTTGGTGGGCTCCTGGTGTGCCCTCAGTCGTGGTGGGCGGCCGGCTTCTACTCTGCCGGGGGACGCTGAATGATTTTTTGCGTTTTAGTTGGGGGCCGAGTTTTGGTTTTCTACCTGGTGTTCTCTGTGTGGGGCGGGGCCGGTGCTTGTCACCCTGAGGGACTCCTGGGACTCCCCCAATCACCTGCCTGACTGTGCGTTTATTTATTGTATGGCATATTAGTTTCTAGTGATTGGCGTCACTCGTTTTGCGATTTGGCGTGGCGTTCCACCTTTCCAGGCTTCGCGATTCACCCTTAACGGGTCCGCCGGGGCGCATCCGATCCTACGATCGTCGTCGCCCCTAAATCAACAACATCAACAACAACAACAACAACAACTATTCTTTAAACTACCAGTCTAGAAATTAGAATCAGAAAAAATTATTCTCTATGACTGGATCTAATATAATTATCAGTAAAACCACAGTCTACCTTCCTAAGTCCATTTAACAAACAGAAATAGAACCATATTTCGGGAGACGCCATGGAGGAGGCAGGTCGGTCCGGGAGAGCCTGACATTGTATATAAACAAAGAGAGAGGCTCCCGTTAGGTCCGATACGCATCACTACAAAAACCCGAAATTAGAAGTCGACAAACAGTGAAACTGCCACAGCGACCTCACCATCTTCAGGAGTACCTTTATATCCAGTTTGAATTAAATATATCTTTTTAGAAGGCCTGCTAGCATTAGATAATTTTAACTCGGTTATGAAATGTACGAAGCCCAAACAAAGGGTGAGCCTGGTTTACTAATAACACAAACTTCATTATTTCATATCACATATTGACTAGAACATTGTTATTTGCATTAGTTATTGTGTAAATATTTGGAAGGTAACCATTGATGAGCCGAAGATAATTACAGCAAGCTGTTAACACTTACTGGAACCTGTACAGACGCCCACTTGCTCTAACAAAAACAACAGGGCCGCCATTAACAGGTCCAGGCCGGTCCACATGTGGCAAACCAAAGTTTGATGTTGGAAGACCAGCTCTCATACAACCAAACAGCTGAGACCAATTTAACCATAAATTGACCCATTCTTAGTTGTAATACTAACCCAATTTAACGGTAGAATATTATTCAGTAGTTTATTATAATTATCATCTCTTTGATTAATAGACTGTGTAAAATAACCCCCCCCCCATAACTTGTAACTTGTGTTCAGGTAAACACCTAGGTCCCCCAAGGTCTCCAAGCATAGATGCTTGGGGACCATTCATGCTTGTTCGCGTTTGTGTTGCTCACGTGGCCCCACAAAGTGAGGTGATTATATAAAATATCTATGCCCAAGCTGACCACCAAGTGCTGTGGGGATGTTGGGGAAATTGCCTCGGCTACCAACGTCTTTTGGGAACCATTCAAGCCTGTTTGCATATATATATATATATATATATATATATATATATATATATATATATATATATATATATATATATATATATATATATATATATATTTATATATATATATATATATATATATATATATATATATATATATATATATATATATATACATACATATATATATATATATATATATATATATATATATGTATATATATATATATATATATATATATATATATATATATATATATATATATATATATATATATATATATACATACATATATATATATATATATATATATATATATATATATATATGTATATATATATATATATATATATATATATATATATATATATATATATATATATATATATATATATATATATATATGCGAACAAGCCTGTATGGTCCCCAGGACTATATGCAACTGAAAACTCACACCCCAGAAGTGACTCAAACCCATACTGCCAGGAGCACAATGCAACTGGTGTGTACAGGACACCTTATCCACTCAACCATCACGACCGAACAAAAGCTGATGGTAGCCGAGGCTATTTGCCCATCAGCCCACCGGTACTCTGATGGCAATCTTCGGCATAGTATTTTATCAAATCACCTCATTCTTTGGGGCACACTTGACGAACACAAATGCAAACAAGCCTGAATGGTCCCCAGGATTATATGCAACTGAAAACTCACCCCCCAGAAGTTACTCGAACCCAGACTGCCAGGAGCGCAATGCAACTGGTGTGTACAGGACACCTTATCCACTCAACCATCACGACCAGACTAAAGCTGATGGTAGCCGAGGCTATTTGCCCATCAGCCCGCCGGCACTCTGATGGTAATCTTGGGCATAGCATTTTATCAAATCACCTCATTCTTTGGGAAGTCACTTCTGGGGTGTGAGTTTTCAGTTATATATATATATATATATATATATATATATATATACATATATATATATATATATATATATATATATATATATATATGTGTGTGTGTGTGTGTGTGTGTGTGTGTGTGTGTGTGTGTGTGTGTGTGTGTGTGTGACGATAATCTCCTTCAAGAGACTGAGCCTGCTCTTCCCTCCAAAAATACGTCGCTACAAATATATAAAACTACTATGGAAGAAATATCCAACAACGACAACAACATCTCCAAGGTTTGCCAGAGAGCAAAACGTATGCAGCCAGGAACACCTGCTCCACCTCAAACCGCCAAACTACCTGTCTTGTCGCCTGCTCATTGCTGATTGGCTGCGGGGTCCAGCTGCAACTGCACTCCACCCACCATACTACTTGATGTCTGGGGCCGCCACGACCTCAGTCTTCAGAATATCCCGTGCTTTAGACAAGTTAACACGTCTCGTTGGTAGACTAAGCCCCAGGCTTACGTGTACTAAGAGAGGTGGCAGCTTGAAGCCAATATTCCGACACCTATTTCCTTTGTGTGCCATAAATTTGTTATTTGCTCACTTGTCTTAACGTAACTTTTCATTTTGTCATTTGATTATTCTTATTACTTTGATTGATTTTATTATACGAATTTGTATGTCCATTTTTATTCATGTTTTGCTTTCTTTAACGTAATTAAAATTTCATTGTTAAAATTTACTTGTGTTTTGTGTGTCTTCTCCTTACCTTACCACAGACAAAGTTCCAGATTTTCTATTTTTTTTTTTTTTTTGTTTCTATGTGACGAGGCCATACCCCTAGCTTTGAACAGCCGAACACCAACGCGTTACCGTCACATATTATATGGGGGCCTGTCCTAGGAGCTTCACTCAGGTACTGGTGCCAAGTGGTAATTAATGGTAAGCGTATTTAACTTTGTTAACGTAGCTTTTACTATTTTTCATATTCAATTTCATTTTTTATATGGTGCGGTGTATTGTGCATTATGAGAGTAGCATATGGTGAAGGTGAGACATCTTTGGATTACGTGGTGACTGTAGGCCTCAGTCATACTCTTAATTGGTCATCTCTCCCTCCGTGTTATTACTCGTGTTTACCATCTTTGTCCCTTGGATATTTCTCATTTTTGACAGATCATCATATTGGTACTCTGGTACTGTGGTCTGCCCCGGGTCAAGTGCACCCAATCTTCTGCAATCTGACTGTAGGAGGACAAAGAGGGCCATAGTTCCTCTAGCTCGAACTTTAGTTGCTGAATTGGGACCTCAGCAGCAGTTCTCGTCACCAGTTGACACCTCGCACCCCTACACGTCAGTCAGAGATGATGATACATACAACGGTAGGGAATTAGCTTACTTTTTCAGAGCACAAAAGTTCGCTAATTCTGTAAGTATCATATTAATTTAAGTAGGAAAAACTTGCTTTATGTCCTATAGAGACTCGGCAAGGTATGCCTACATCCTTGGACTACCAATTTTACTTTTGAGGCAATTAACTGTTTCATTTGTTTTCGAAACTCTGTTTCATTTGTTAGTAGGATTTTCTTGCCCTTATCCTCTTACATGAGTACCGGGTACAAGATTTCCTGCGCCTTTGATTTAAATTAATCATTTAACATCTTGTTCTTAACTTTAATTGTTAAAGATCCCACAGGATAGGTACCAGTTGCCACGTTGTCCTGTTTCTGACATTCACTATAACTGAATATTCGTGTATATTTATTTGCTAATTTCACCATGTTTCGTCTCCAAGCTTTCCGTGCAAATCCAGCAGGTGAAATAGGGACTTTAAGTCGTGCCAAGAGGACTGAATTACAAACTCTTGCACATGAGTATCAACTAGAAGTTCCCTACCAAGCCAACAAAAATGACCTACACAACTTGTTGCTGGATCACTACTTAGACCAAGGTAAGATAGACTCTGAAACTCATGAAACTTACTATATTGCAGATAAAACTGACTTGGCAACGATGAAACTCAAACTAGAGCTGGCCAAGATTGAACGTGAGCAGCAAAGAGAAGCAGCTGCCATACGAAGGGAAGAACACGAACGTGAGGCTGCTTTGAGGAGAGAAGAACAAGAACGCGAAGCTGCCTTGAGGAGAGAAGAACACGAACGTGAGGTCGCATTACTCCGTGAACGTGAACGAGTACAGCTTGAAACCAAACAACGCGAGTTGGAGATGCAACGCGAACATGACAAGCAACAAGCGACTCTGGCTCTAGAGTGTCGTCAACGCGAAATCGCCTTGGAAACTTCACACTTCACTCAACGCCAGCAAGCTACTGCCAATCTTCCCGTCAGTTTTAATATATCACATGCAAGTAAGTTAATGCCATCCTTTGTAGAAGCAGAAGTTGATGTGTTTTTCACCACCTTTGAAACCCTTGCTAATCAACTCAGTTGGCCTGTCGACCAATGGGCCACACTTCTCAGAGTCCATCTTACAGGTAGAGCTGCAGTCACACTCAGTACTTTGGCGTCTGAGAATGACTACCAGACTCTGAAACAAGCAGTGTTGGACGCCTACCTCCTCTCTACCGAAAGTTATAGAAGGAAATTCCGTGACCACCTGAAGGCAAGTACCACTACCTTCCTCGAGTTTGCTAACACAAAACGGAGATATTTCATGAAATGGCTGGAAGCAGCACATGTCTCTACTTTTACAGAACTCGTCAACCTGATGCTAGTTGAAGAATTCTTGAGACGTGTGCCACCTCCTGTCCGTCTCTACTTAGCAGATAAAGAAGAAACCGACTACCTGAAGTGTGCTAAGTCGGCTGACACTTACAGCCTCATCCACCGGCTGACACCCGAACCATCCTCCAGTAAGAAGTCGTGGTACAGTTACGAGAAAGTGAGCCCCAATCAAGCTGGTTCGCAACTGTACTGCAAGTATTGTAGACTCTATGGACATACCATAGACAAGTGTGGTAAGTCTCAATACAAGGGAACCACTGACCCACAAAAACCCAAACCAACTCCTCCTAAGTCCGGTAAGCCTGTGATGAATGTTGGTGTTAATGTTAATGATCTTTCTCTTTTCAGTAACCCCCTGTATACTGGAACTGTCTCTGCCAACGGTTCAAATCCGGAGGGACGTTTCAAATTGAAGATCTTGAGGGACACAGCGGCTCTTCAATCGATCATCTTGAAGTCGGCTATGCCCAACATCGTCTACACCGGAGAAACTGTCTTCATCACTGACCTCACTGCTACCACTCCATACCCTCTCGCCAGAGTCCACCTGGATTGTCCCTACGTGAACGGAGAAGTCCAAGTCGCCGTCAGGGAAAAGCCTTTTCCCATGCCTGGAGTGCAACTTCTCCTAGGCAACGACTTGGCAGAAGACCTGCAACCGACCAACCTGATCGTCATGGACAAACCCCAGGTGTGTAACTCTGTGCCAATAAATCCTATTCTAGCGTATGTTCCAGCAGAGGTTCAAGAGAGTGATGAAGTTTCTCCTCCGGTTCTCGTGACCACCCGTGCACAAGCCGCACGTCCACAGCCAGCTGACTCTACTGCTACCGCTGTCCCTCAAGACCCTCAGAAACTACCCCCGCATCTGACCAAGTTGGAGTTCCGTAAGTTGCAGAGGGAAGATCTTACTTTAACACCATTGTTTTTCCAGGCTGAGACTCAACCCGACAGTATTCCTGGGTTCTTCCTAGAGAACGACTTGCTCTACCGCAGATATAGACCCAGTAAACTGAAGGAGGAGGACGATTGGGCCAACATCGAACAACTTGTGATTCCTACCAGCCTGCGGCCCACTATTCTACACCTGGCCCACGGAGCACTCTCCCACTACGGATTCAACAAGACTTACCATGGAATTCGTCAAGACTACTACTGGCCAGGTATGGTAAATAGCGTCAAACAGTATGTAAAACAGTGTCATACATGTCAGATGGCAGGCAAACCGAACATCTCCATTCCCAGAGCGCCACTGATTCCCATACAGGTGCCTGCGGAACCTTTCCACAGACTCATAATAGAATATGTTGGTCCTTTACCTCGGACCAGTTCAGGTAACGCCTATATCTTAACCATCCTGTGTCCTACCACCAGATTTCCCATAGCAGTTCCAGTGAAGAACATCACGGCTGCTACGGTTGTAAAACATCTATTGAAGATCTTCACTCAATACGGATTTCCCAGGGAGATTCAGAGCGACTGTGGTACCAACTTCACCAGTGATCTCTTCAAAAGGACACTGGAGGAGTTCAACATCAAACAGGTATTGTCCAGCCCCTATCATCCTGCTTCACAGGGTTCTCTTGAACGTAGTCATCAGACAATCAAAGCACTCTTGAAAAAGTTTTGTAGTGAAACCTCTAAGGATTGGGATAAGCAAATCGACCTTATAATGTGTATTTACAGAAGTCTCCCCAATGAGTCCCTAGGAGTATCTCCTTATGAGATGTACGGCCGTAAGTGCCGTACTCCCCTTAAGGCTTTCAAAGACTCTCCCCGAGATGCCACCTTCAGTGAGCATCAGAATGTGCCCCAGTTTCTTCAAAACCTTCAACACATTCTAGAGAGAGTCCACCGTTTTGCCCATGATAATCTATTGAAAGCCTAGGAGAGGATGAAGACTCATTACGACCAGACCAGCAAAGTAAGAAAATTTAAGCCGGGAGACTTCGTCCTAGCATACTTCCCTATCCCAGGTTCACCTTTACAAAACAGGTTTTCAGGACCCTACCACGTCAAAGAGTGCAGAAATAACAACAACTACGTTATAGAGACTCCAGATAGGTGGCAGAAGACCCAGCTGTGCCACGTCAACCTCCTGAAGCAATATAATGGTACTCCTCCCACTGTCCTAATTAATTATTCCACCTTCACAGAACCCTACATCCACAGTGAGACCTTCCCAGCTTCTCCTCCCGAAAGCACTGACAAGGAGTCAGCGCTTTCTAATTCCGAAATCCTTAATGATCTTCCCAAATACTTTCAGGATAATCCTAGTGCACCTCTTGTCAAGATCTTCAGAGAACATCAGGAGTTGTTCAGAGATGACCCCCAAGAGTGTAATGTTACCCAGCACGACATCCAACTGCTCCCCGACACCCGGCCGATTCGTCAACCCTTCTACCGAATCAGCCCGAGCAAGAAGGGAGTCATGCGTGCTGAGGTGCAGTACCTCTTGGATCATGGACTGGCTACACCTTGTGAGTTCCCCTGGGCCTCACCTTGTATCTTGGTGCCCAAACCCCAAGGTAAGGTGCGGTTATGTACTGACTATCGTAAACTCAATCAAGTAACTGTCAAGGATGCTTACCCCTTGTCTAGGATAGATGACATCCTTGATGCCATTGGTAGTGCCCAGTACTTGTCCCAAGTGGACTTGCTTAAGGGGTACTATCAAGTGTGTCTAACGGAGCGCGCTAAAGAGATATCTGCATTCATCACTCCTTTTGGACTTTTCAGATATGAACGCCTTCCTTTCGGACTATGTAATGCCCCGGCCACCTTTCAGAGAGCTGTCAACCGTGTCATCCAGGGCTTGGATATCACATACGCCTACCTGGACGATATCGTCGTAGCATCCAACACCTGGAGTGAACATCTGCTCCAGCTGCGACGTCTGTTCTCAAAGCTCCTGACAGCCGGCCTCACCATCAACCTGGGCAAGTCCACCTTCGCGAAAGGTAAAGTGCGTTATCTGGGTCATGTTATTGGGAGTGGCAGCCTAGCTCCGTTAGACTCACACACTCAAGCCATCCAACAGTATCCACAGCCTACCAAAAGAAAGCAGCTCCTGCGCTTCCTTGGTCTTGCCTCCTACTACCGTAGGTTTGTGAGGAATTTCAGTACAGTCGCCACACCTCTAATTCTATTAACCAGTCCCAAGCAACGGTATAATTGGACCATGCAGCAAACCGTTGCTTTCGAACAACTCAAATTCCTCCTCTGTTCTAATCCCATTCTCGCCTCACCAGATATCACCAAGCCTTTCGTCCTTCATGTCGACGCCAGTGGTACCGGCATTGGTGGTGTCCTGATGCAACAACGAGGCGAGGAGGTTCTACCTGTCAGCTACTACAGCTACAAATTGAAACCACACCAGAGGAACTACAGCACTATTGAAAAGGAGCTACTATCCATCGTCCTGAACCTCCAACACTTCGCTCCGTACCTACAAGGCGCCAGGTCTACAACCATCTTCTCAGACCACAACCCTCTCCGCTTCCTACATCAAGCCCAATTCACTAACCAGCGTCTTCTATGGATGGGATTTGTATTTACAAGATTTCAACCTGGAGATCCGCTATATCAAGGGTTCTGACAACACCATAGCCGATGCCCTCTCCAGAGTTTATGAAGTAGAAGCGACTCCATCCATTACTCCACCACATAACGACGTACTTCTTCCAGAACCGCAGGCTTCGGGGGAGAGTTGTGACGATAATCTCCTTCAAGAGATTGAGCCTGCTCTTCCCTCCAAAAATACGTCGCTACAAATATATAAAACTACTATGGAAGAAATATCCAACAACGACAACAACATCTCCAAGGTTTGCCAGAGAGCAAAACGTATGCAGCCAGGAACACCTGCTCCACCTCAAACCGCCAAACTACCTGTCTTGTCGCCTGCTCATCGCTGATTGGCTGCGGGGTCCAGCTGCAACTGCACTCCACCCACCATACTACTTGATGTCTGGGGCCGCCACGACCTCAGTCTTCAGAATATCCCGTGCTTTAGACAAGTTAACACGTTTCGTTGGTAGACTAAGCCCCAGGCTTACGTGTACTAAGAGAGGTGTACTTTCTACTTCCTATTGCTTAGATACTCCCTTATCCACTGGAGCACCTTACCAGCTACACCTGCCTGTCTCTCCAGCTTATGTACCAGCCTCTTATGCGGTACTGTGTCAAAGGCTTTCCGACAATCCAAGAAAATGCAGTCCGCCCAGCCCTCTCTTTCTTGCTTAATCTTTGTCACCTGATTGTAGAATTCTATCAAGCCTGTAAGGCAAGATTTACCCTCCCTGAACCCATGTTGGCGATTTGTCACGAAGTCCCTTCTCTCCAGATGTGTTACCAGGTTTTTTCTCACGATCTTCTCCATCACCTTGCATGGTATACAAGTCAAGGACACTGGCCTGTAGTTCAGTGCCTCTTGCCTGTCACCCTTTTTGTATTTTGGGACCACATTCGCCGTCTTCCATATTTCTGGTAGGTCTCCCGTCTCCAGTGACTTACTATACACTATGGAGAGTGGCAAGCAAAGTGCCTCTGCACACTCTTTCGGTATCCATGGTGAGATCCCATCTGGACCAACAGCCTTACTAACATCCAGATCCAGCAGGTGTCTCTTGACCTCCTCTCTCGTAATTTCGAACTCTTATAAGGCCGCCTGGTTTATCTCCCTTTCTCCTAGCACAGTGACCTCACCTTGTTCTATTGTGAAGACCTCCTGGAACCTCTTGTTGAGTTCTTCACACACCTCTCTGTCATTCTCTGTATACCTGTCCTCGCCTGTTCGAAGTTTCAATACCTGTTCTTTCACTGTTGTTTTCCTTCTGATGTGACTGTGGAGTAGCTTTGGTTCGGTCTTGGCTTTGTTTGCTATATCATTTTCAAAACTTTTCTCTGCTTCTCTTCTCACCCTGACGTACTCATTCCTGATTCTCTGGTATCTCTCTCTGCTTTCTGGTGTTCTGTTATTCCGGAAGTTCCTCCACGCCCTTTTGTTCAGTTTCTTCGCTTCCATACATGCCCTATTGTACCATGGATTCTTCTGTTGCTTCTCGGATTTTTCCCTTTGGGCCGGGATGAACCTGTTTACTGCCTCCTGACACTTTGGGTAACATAGTCCATCATACCCTGTACAGAGTTATCTCTGAGGTCTGTGTCCCAAGGTATTTCACTTAGGAAACTTCTCATCTGTTCATAATTTCCCTTTCGGTATGCCAGCCTTTTGATTCCTAGTTCTTTTTTGGGGGAGATAAGTCCTAGCTCTACCAGGTACTCAAAGTTCAATACACTGTGGTCACTCATTCCCAAGGGCACTTCCATCTTAACTTCTCTTATATCCCACTCATTTAGGGTAAATATCAAATCAAGCATTGCTGGTTCATCTTCTCCTCTCATTCTTGTTGGTTCTTTGATGTGCTGGCTTAGAAAGTTTCTTGTTGCCACGTCCAGCAGCTTAGCCCTCCATGTTTCTGGTCCTCCATGCGGGTCTCTGTTCTTCCAATCTATCTTCCCATGGTTGAAGTCTCCCATAATTAGTAGTCCAGATACATTCCTGCTAGCAACAGAAGCTGCTCTTTCTATTATGTTAATGGTGGCCATGTTGTTTCTATCATATTCCTGTCTAGGTCTTCTGTCATTTGGTGGTGGATTATATATGACTACGACTATAATTTTTTTCTCTCCATTTGTTACGGTACCTGCTATGTAGTCACTGAAACCTTCACAGCCCTGAATATCCATCTCCTCAAAATCCCAACCTTTTCTTACCAGCAGAGCTACACCACCCCCACCTCTTCCTTCCCTCTCTTTCCTCATAACATAATAGTCCTGTGGGAACACTGCGTTTGTTATCATTTTCGTGATCTTTGTTTCTGTGAGGGCTATTATGTCTGGGTTTTCCTCTAGTACCCGTTCACCAAGCTCATTTGCTTTATTTGTAATTCCATCTATGTTAGTGTACATCGCTTTGAGGCTCACTTTCTTCTGTCCCTTCTCAAATCGCCTCCTTGGTGAGTGTTCTGCTGGTGGGGGAGGCTGTTCCATGGGTGTGAGGACCTGTGAGGTGGATAACTGGGTCTCGGAGGATACTGGGATGAGGGGACGGGGGATCCACTGAAGGGGGAGGGACAGGGAGGGTATGGGGTGAAAGGGGAGGGAGGACGGGAAGGAAAGGGGGGGAGGGAGGACTCGGGAGGTGGGGAGGGGTAGAAGGGTGGGGATTGAGTGTGGGGGGAGGGAGATTTGGCTGAACATTTGAGTGAGGGCAGGGAAGGTTTGGGGTAGGGGGGTTTTCTATGCAGAGGAGGGAGGCGGGGTTGTCCTCCCTTCTGGTGTTACTGGGTAGCTGGTTGTGGGTTCCCCCCTCGCTTCTGGGGGTGTTGTGTTGGAAGCTGTGACTTCCTGGTTTTCCAGGAAGTGTGTGTGTGTGTGTGTGTGCCTGGGGTAAAAGAGACCCTGGAGCTGCCAGTTTTCTTTTTCAGCGCCTTAGTGTGGCAATCCAGAGAGGAAATGCTCACTGCATCCATGGTTCTTGCCCGCCATCTGAGGAGCTGGAGGAGCTATTCAACTTGTGACAAGCAGCCTTGTACCCTGCGTGTAATCAATATTGTAACTTTTTTTGTGTAATGACATTTTCACATAAAGTTAGATAAATATACACACATACCAAAAGAAGAGGGGTGGTAGGAGAAGCTCATCATGTGTGTAACGTGGGATTACCTCATCAGGTGTGTAACGTGGGGATTACCTCATCACGTGTGTAACATGGGGATTACCTCATCACGTGTGTAACGTGGGGATTACCTCATCAGGTGTGTTACGTGGAGATTTAGTGTTTATTCCAACTATTCCAACTTGAATATTATCATCTTTTGATATATCTCAAATAATATTTTGTAATCCAATGATAATTTGATGCTCATGCTTATTGAATACAAAAGGTTATTTCTGTACCTTCAGTATAAGACCAATAAATCCAGTATATAACAATAATTTGAGGTTACCGTCTGAGAGCCGAGAGATCTCCAGCGGCAGCAGAAAACAGCAGGTCAAAGAGGATCTGAGCTTTGGACTCTGCCTTGGCCATGCGCGGGTCACACTTGGAGGTGAAGTGCCCGCGAAGGTTGTCAAAGTTGTGGAAATTGAAACGAGATACCAGCTCCTGTAAATAACATGTGCTTCAGTCTCTTCAACTGTATGAGCCTTAAACTTAAAGTATATAATGTTCTGGTGTACATCCTGGCTCTAGTATTAAACATTAAGAGAAACAGAAAATAAATTTAAAATAATAATAATGTTTAAATTTTTCATATTTTGTTTTTCATATCCATGAAATCAAGTTAAATTATCATGAACCTCATTACCACGCCTTCCAGTGTCGTAGAATCTAGAGGGAATAATTCAAAGGAAAGATAAATGAAGAATTGGAAAAAATAGTTGTATTAATATATCTTTTTAACATGCCTTATCACATTTTTAACTCTACACATGCATGTACCTAGCTCCTCTACACTGTACAGAGGGTTACACTGTGTCAGTTGTGATACTGTGACAGTAAAGGCCGCATCTTCCAGGAAGGTTCATCACCACCACACATCCCACAGGAAGGTTCACCACCACCACACATCACCCAGGAAGCTTCAGCATCACCACACATCTCCCAGGAAGATTCACCACCACCACACATCACTCAGGAAGGTTCATCATCACCACTCATCTCACAGGAAGATTCACCACCACCACACATCACTCAGGAAGGTTCACCACCACCACACATCACCCAGGAAGCTTCAGCATCACCACACATCTCCCAGGAAGGTTCACCACCACCACACATCACCCAGGAAGGTTCACCACCACCACACATCTCACAGGAAAGTTCACCACCACCACACATCTCCCAGGAACGTTCATCATCACCACTACACATCACCCAGGAAGGTTCACCACCACCACACATCACCCAGGAAGGTTCACCACCACCACACATCACCCAGGAAGGTTCACCACCACCACACATCACCCAGGAAGGTTCACCACCACCACACATCTCACAGGAAAGTTCACCACCACCACACATCTCCCAGGAACGTTCATCATCACCACTACACATCACCCAGGAAGGTTCACCACCACCACACATCACCCAGGAAGGTTCACCACCACCACACATCACCCAGGAAGGTTCACCACCACCACACATCACTCAGGAAGGTTCACCACCACCACACATCTCACAGGAAAGTTCACCACCACCACACATCACCCAGGAAGGTTCACCACCACCACACATCACCCAGGAAGGTTCACCACCACCACACATCACTCAGGAAGGTTCACCACCACCACACATCACCCAGGAAGCTTCAGCATCACCACACATCTCCCAGGAAGCTTCAGCATCACCACACATCTCCCAGGAAGGTTCAACACCACCACACATCTCCCAGGAAGGTTCAACACCACCACACATCTCCCAGGAAGGTTCAACACCACCACACATCACTCAGGAAGGTTCACCACCACCACACATCTCACAGGAAAGTTCACCACCACCACACATCACCCAGGAAGGTTCACCACCACCACACATCACCCAGGAAGGTTCACCACAACCACACATCACCCAGGAAGGTTCACCACCACCACACATCACCCAGGAAGGTTCACCACCACCACACATCACCCAGGAAGGTTCACCACCACCACACATCACCCAGGAAGGTTCACCACCACCACACATCACCCAGGAAGGTTCACCACCACCACACATCACTCAGGAAGGTTCACCACCACCACACATCTCCCAGGAAGCTTCAGCATCACCACACATCACCCAGGAAGCTTCAGCATCACCACACATCTCCCAGGAAGGTTCAACACCACCACACATCTCCCAGGAAGGTTCAACACCACCACACATCACCCAGGAAGGTTCACCACCACCACACATCACCCAGGAAGCTTCAGCATCACCACGCATCTCCCAGGAAGGTTCAACACCACCACACATCACCCAGGAAGCTTCAGCATCACCACACATCTCCCAGGAAGATTCACCACCACCACACATCACTCAGGAAGGTTCATCATCACCACTCATCTCACAGGAAGATTCACCACCACCACACATCACTCAGGAAGGTTCACCACCACCACACATCACCCAGGAAGCTTCAGCATCACCACACATCTCCCAGGAAGGTTCACCACCACCACACATCACCCAGGAAGGTTCACCACCACCACACATCTCACAGGAAAGTTCACCACCACCACACATCTCCCAGGAACGTTCATCATCACCACTACACATCACCCAGGAAGGTTCACCACCACCACACATCACCCAGGAAGGTTCACCACCACCACACATCACCCAGGAAGGTTCACCACCACCACACATCACCCAGGAAGGTTCACCACCACCACACATCTCACAGGAAAGTTCACCACCACCACACATCTCCCAGGAACGTTCATCATCACCACTACACATCACCCAGGAAGGTTCACCACCACCACACATCACCCAGGAAGGTTCACCACCACCACACATCACCCAGGAAGGTTCACCACCACCACACATCACTCAGGAAGGTTCACCACCACCACACATCTCACAGGAAAGTTCACCACCACCACACATCACCCAGGAAGGTTCACCACCACCACACATCACCCAGGAAGGTTCACCACCACCACACATCACTCAGGAAGGTTCACCACCACCACACATCACCCAGGAAGCTTCAGCATCACCACACATCTCCCAGGAAGCTTCAGCATCACCACACATCTCCCAGGAAGGTTCAACACCACCACACATCTCCCAGGAAGGTTCAACACCACCACACATCTCCCAGGAAGGTTCAACACCACCACACATCACTCAGGAAGGTTCACCACCACCACACATCTCACAGGAAAGTTCACCACCACCACACATCACCCAGGAAGGTTCACCACCACCACACATCACCCAGGAAGGTTCACCACAACCACACATCACCCAGGAAGGTTCACCACCACCACACATCACCCAGGAAGGTTCACCACCACCACACATCACCCAGGAAGGTTCACCACCACCACACATCACCCAGGAAGGTTCACCACCACCACACATCACCCAGGAAGGTTCACCACCACCACACATCACTCAGGAAGGTTCACCACCACCACACATCTCCCAGGAAGCTTCAGCATCACCACACATCACCCAGGAAGCTTCAGCATCACCACACATCTCCCAGGAAGGTTCAACACCACCACACATCTCCCAGGAAGGTTCAACACCACCACACATCACCCAGGAAGGTTCACCACCACCACACATCACCCAGGAAGCTTCAGCATCACCACGCATCTCCCAGGAAGGTTCAACACCACCACACATCACCCAGGAAGCTTCAGCATCACCACACATCTCCCAGGAAGGTTCAACACCACCACACATCACCCAGGAAGCTTCAGCATCACCACACATCTCCCAGGAAGGTTCAACACCACCACACATCACCCAGGAAGCTTCAGCATCACCACACATCTCCCAGGAAGGTTCAACACCACCACACATCTCCCAGGAAGCTTCAGCATCACCACACATCACCCAGGAAGCTTCAGCATCACCACACATCACCCAGGAAGGTTCAACACCACCACACATCTCCCAGGAAGGTTCACCACCACCACACATCACCCAGGAAGCTTCAGCATCACCACACATCTCCCAGGAAGGTTCAACACCACCACACATCACCCAGGAAGGTTCAACACCACCACACATCACCCAGGAAGGTTCAACACCACCACACATCACCCAGGAAGCTTCAGCATCACCACACATCACCCAGGAAGGTTCAACACCACCACACATCACCCAGGAAGCTTCAGCATCACCACACATCACCCAGGAAGGTTCACCACCACCACACATCACCCAGGAAGCTTCAGCATCACCACACATCACCCAGGAAGCTTCAGCATCACCACACATCACCCAGGAAGGTTCAACACCACCACACATCTCCCAGGAAGGTTCAACACCACCACACATCTCCCAGGAAGGTTCAACACCACCACACATCACTCAGGAAGGTTCACCACCACCACACATCTCACAGGAAAGTTCACCACCACCACACATCACCCAGGAAGGTTCACCACCACCACACATCACCCAGGAAGGTTCACCACCACCACACATCACCCAGGAAGGTTCACCACCACCACACATCACCCAGGAAGGTTCACCACCACCACACATCACCCAGGAAGGTTCACCACCACCACACATCACCCAGGAAGGTTCACCACCACCACACATCACCCAGGAAGGTTCACCACCACCACACATCACTCAGGAAGGTTCACCACCACCACACATCTCCCAGGAAGCTTCAGCATCACCACACATCACCCAGGAAGCTTCAGCATCACCACACATCTCCCAGGAAGGTTCAACACCACCACACATCTCCCAGGAAGGTTCAACACCACCACACATCACCCAGGAAGGTTCACCACCACCACACATCACCCAGGAAGCTTCAGCATCACCACACATCTCCCAGGAAGGTTCAACACCACCACACATCACCCAGGAAGCTTCAGCATCACCACACATCTCCCAGGAAGGTTCAACACCACCACACATCACCCAGGAAGCTTCAGCATCACCACACATCTCCCAGGAAGGTTCAACACCACCACACATCACCCAGGAAGCTTCAGCATCACCACACATCTCCCAGGAAGGTTCAACACCACCACACATCTCCCAGGAAGCTTCAGCATCACCACACATCACCCAGGAAGCTTCAGCATCACCACACATCACCCAGGAAGGTTCAACACCACCACACATCTCCCAGGAAGGTTCACCACCACCACACATCACCCAGGAAGCTTCAGCATCACCACACATCTCCCAGGAAGGTTCAACACCACCACACATCACCCAGGAAGGTTCAACACCACCACACATCACCCAGGAAGGTTCAACACCACCACACATCACCCAGGAAGCTTCAGCATCACCACACATCACCCAGGAAGGTTCAACACCACCACACATCACCCAGGAAGCTTCAGCATCACCACACATCACCCAGGAAGGTTCACCACCACCACACATCACCCAGGAAGCTTCAGCATCACCACACATCACCCAGGAAGCTTCAGCATCACCACACATCACCCAGGAAGGTTCAACACCACCACACATCTCCCAGGAAGGTTCAACACCACCACACATCTCCCAGGAAGGTTCAACACCACCACACATCTCCCAGGAAGGTTCAACACCACCACACATCTCCCAGGAAGGTTCAACACCACCACACATCTCCCAGGAAGGTTCAACACCACCACACATCTCCCAGGAAGGTTCAACACCACCACACATCTCCCAGGAAGGTTCAACACCACCCAGGTGTTTGTGCACCCAAGGATTTATATTTATTAAGCACTAGAAGTTCATCTTATTACACACAAACTTCACAGAGTTCTCTTCACCTTCCAGCCACCTCTATCATTTTCTGCTGTAACTTCACCCGTCAGCCACCTCTATCATTCTCTGCTGTAACTTCACCCGTCAGCCACCTCTATCATTCTCTGCTGTAACTTCACCCGTCAGCCACCTCTATCATTCTCTGCTGTAACTTCACCCGTCAGCCACCTCTATCATTCTCTGCTGTAGCTTCACCCGTCAGCCACCTCTATCATTCTCTGCTGTAACTTCACCCGTCAGCCACCTCTATCATTCTCTGCTGTAACTTCACCCGTCAGCCACCTCTATCATTCTCTGCTGTAACTTCACCCGTCAGCCACCTCTATCATTCTCTGCTGTAACTTCACCCGTCAGCCACCTCTATCATTCTCTGCTGTAACTTCACCCGTCAGCCACCTCTATCATTCTCTGCTGTAGCTTCACCCGTCAGCCACCTCTATCATTCTCTGCTGTAACTTCACCCGTCAGCCACCTCTATCATTCTCTGCTGTAACTTCACCCGTCAGCCACCTCTATCATTCTCTGCTGTAACTTCACCCGTCAGCCACCTCTATCATTCTCTGCTGTAACTTCACCCGTCAACCACCACTATCATTCGCTGCTGTAACTTCACCCGTCAGCCACCTCTATCATTCGCTGCTGTAACTTCACCCGTCAGCCACCTCTATCATTCGCTGCTGTAACTTCACCCGTCAGCCACCACTATCATTCTCTGCTGTAGCTTCACCCGTCAGACACCTCTATCATTCTCTGCTGTAACTTCACCCGTCAGCCACCTCTATCATTCTCTGCTGTAACTTCACCCGTCAGCCACCTCTATCATTCTCTGCTGTAACTTCACCCGTCAGCCACCTCTATCATTCTCTGCTGTAACTTCACCCGTCAGCCACCACTATCATTCGCTGCTGTAACTTCACCCGTCAGCCACCTCTATCATTCGCTGCTGTAACTTCACCCGTCAGCCACCTCTATCATTCTCTGCTGTAACTTCACCCGTCAGCCACCTCTATCATTCGCTGCTGTAACTTCACCCGTCAGCCACCTCTATCATTCTTTGCTGTAACTTCACCCGTCAGCCACCTCTATCATTCTTTGCTGTAACTTCACCCGTCAGCCACCTCTATCATTCTTTGCTGTAACTTCACGCGTCAGCCACCTCTATCATTCTTTGCTGTAACTTCACCCGTCAGCCACCTCTATCATTCTTTGCTGTAACTTCACTCGTCAGCCACCTCTGTCATTCGCTGCTGTAACTTCACCCGTCAGCCACCACTATCATTCTCTGCTGTAACTTCACCCGTCAGCCACCTCTGTCATTCTCTGCTGTAACTTCACCCGTCAGCCACCTCTATCATTCTCTGCTGTAACTTCACCCGTCAGCCACCTCTATCATTCTCTGCTGTAACTTCACCCGTCAGCCACCTCTATCATTCGCTGCTGTAACTTCATCCGTCAGCCACCACTATCATTCTCTGCTGTAACTTCACCCGTCAGCCACCTCTGTCATTCTCTGCTGTAACAGCTGCGTATTCTTCATGTATAAATGTTTGGTACATACTGATTAATCCTATCAATATCAGAACATCATGACGGCGTACACCTATATCATTGTCAAGCCATGATGACGGCTTACAACCCTGGTGTATACCTGCATCAGTATTAAACTATGATGACGGCATACAACCCTGGTGTATACCTGCATCAGTATTAAACTATGATGACGGCTTACAACCCTGGTGTATACCTGCATCAGTATTAAACTATGATGACGCCATACAACCCTGGTGTATACCTGCATCAGTATTAAACTATGATGACGGCTTACAACCCTGGTGTATACCTGCATCAGTATTAAACTATGATGACGCCATACAACCCTGGTGTATACCTGCATCAGTATTAAACTATGATGACGGCTTACAACCCTGGTGTATACCTGCATCAGTATTAAACTATGATGACGGCATACAACCCTGGTGTATACCTGCATCAGTATTAAACTATGCTGACGGCTTACAACCCTGGTGTATACCTGCATCAGTATTAAACTATGCTGACGGCTTACAACCCTGGTGTATACCTGCATCAGTATTAAACTATGATGACGGCATACAACCCTGGTGTATACCTGCATCAGTATTAAACTATGCTGACGGCTTACAACCCTGGTGTATACCTGCATCAGTATTAAACTATGCTGACGGCTTACAACCCTGGTGTATACCTGCATCTGTATTAAACTATGATGACGCCATACAACCCTGGTGTATACCTGCATCAGTATTAAACTATGATGACGCCATACAACCCTGGTGTATACCTGCATCAGTATTAAACTATGATGACGCCATACAACCCTGGTGTATACCTGCATCAGTATTAAACTATGCTGACGACATACAACCCTGGTGTATACCTGCATCAGTATTAAACTATGATGACGACATACAACCCTGGTGTATACCTGCATCAGTATTAAACTATGATGACGACATACAACCCTGGTGTATACCTGCATCAGTATTAAACTATGATGACGGCATACAACCCTGGCTAATAACAAAATGTGTCAAGCCATGATGGCTGTATACAACCCTGGTTTATAACTATATCACCATTGTATCTGTTGGTTATATCATACACTCTTCCCCGTTATATATGTTGGTGTTATATCTTGCACTCGTCCCTGTTATATATATTGGTGTTATATCCTACTCTCTCCCCTGTTATATATGTTGGTGTTATATCTTACATTCCCCCCCGTTATATCTGTTGGTGTTATGTCTTACACTCCCCCCTGTTATATCTGTTTGTGTTATATCGTGCAGTCTTCTCCTACCAGCATTACCAGTCATGTATGTATTGGAATATATTTCATAATATCCTTTCATCAGACTTTGAAAGTGTGTTCTACACCTACTTTTAATCAATTATCTACCTACTATAGTACCCTTTCTTAAATTATAAGCATAATTATAATTATAATTATAATTATAATTATAATTATTATGTTTTTAAAAAAGGAAGCGTATCTGAATTACTGGCTAGGCACCATTCCTCCCCACCCCCGTCCCATCCTTAATCCTTATCCTGTTCCCTTCCATGGGCTATAAAATAGTAATGGCTTGGCGCTTCCCGATGATAATTAAAAAAAAAAATAGGTGTTTTAGGCATGTTCTCCCCAATATCAATAAAGTTAACTGAGCCTCTCATCCCCATAGGACTGAACGACCCTTCTCACTTACCATACAAAACTGGACGGCACGACAGGAATTTCCATTGGTGTCGAGGGGTGGAGACCAGAGGCAGATGCCCATTGTGTTGGGCACCACCAGGAGCACGCAGCCAGAGACGCCGGACTTGGATGGCAGCCCGACCTGTGAGGACATTGTACACGCTTTCTCTAGGTTACTTATGCAAGTACCTTGATAAACAGTCACTTAAATGACAGATGACCTTGCAAGCATCAGATTTGAACAGCGTTGTTTATCTGTGTATGTATCGTCTAAACCATTCTCTCTCTCTCTCTCTCTCTCTCTCTCTCTCTCTCTCTCTCTCTCTCTCTCTCTCTCTCTCTCTCTCTCTCTCTCTCTCTCTCTCTCTCTCTCTCTCTCCCTCTCTCTCTCTCTCTCTCTCTCTCTCTCTCTCTCTCTCTCTCTCTCTCTCTCTCTCTCTCTCTCTCTCTCTCTCTCTTTCTCTCTGGCTGGAGGAGAGTGAGGGAAGGACAGGGTGAGGCTGGGGGAGAGTGAGGGAAGAAGAAGGGGGAGGCTGGGGATAGTGAAGGAAGGAGAGTGAGAGGCTGGGGGAGAGTGAGGGAAGAAGAAGGGGGAGGCTGGGGATAGTGAAGGAAGGAGAGTGGGGAAGCTGGGGGAGAGTGAGGGAAGGACAGGGTGAGGCTGGGGGAGAGTGAGGGAAGAAGAAGGGGGAGGCTGGGGATAGTGAAGGAAGGAGAGTGAGAGGCTGGGGGAGAGTGAGGGAAGAAGAAGGGGGAGGCTGGGGATAGTGAAGGAAGGAGAGTGGGGAACCTGGGGGAGAGTGAGGGAAGGAGTGGAGGAGGTTGGGGGTTAGTGAGGGAAGGAGAGGGGGAGGCTGGGGGAGAGAGAGGGAAGGAGAGGGGATAGGCTGGGGGAGAGAGAGGGAAGGAGAGGGGGGAGGCTGGTAGAGAGAGAGGGGAGAGCGAGGGAATGAGAGGGGGAGGCTGGGGGAGAGTGAGGGAGGGAAAGGAGAGGCTGGAGGAGGGGGAGGGTGGATGATGAGGGAGAGTGGAGTAGAAGGGTGAGAGGGGGAGGTTGGGAGTGAGGGGAAACGAAGGGGGTTATTGTGGCCAAAAGGTAAAGTGGGTGGGAGAGGGGAAGATAGGAGAAAGGAAATGAAAGAGAGGTGGGGGGGAAGAGGAGGAGGAGGGAGAGAGACCCAGGTAAAGCCGGATACCCCAACTAGTTTTAATATAACAACAAATCATTATAAACCTATGCAAAATAGTTTTGGAAACCATGCAACATGATATTGCAACATAGTACTTGTAAACATGTAACTCAACACAGTATTTGAAACTATACAACATAGCTCAGTATTGGAAACTATTCAGCATCGCATTGGAAACAATGAAATATTGTATTGAAAACAATGCAACATAATATTGGACACCATTGTACTGACAACCATACCTCGTAGTATTGAATTCATGCGACCAAATCCAGGAATCTATAACACATAGCATTGGGAACTATGCCACTTAGTACTGGAATTCAATAATAAGTCTAATAAAAAAGCACTGAAAACCACGTGGCATAGTACTGGAAAACATGTGACATAGTGCCAGAAAATATGCACCATAGAGCTGGAAATCTTGTGACATAGTACAGGACATCATACCTTAAAAGCAAATTGTCCGGAGTAGTTGTACATGCCACAGGAGTGCATGAGGGTGAGCGTGTTCCTGACGGCGTCCACAGTGAGGACCGGGTCTCCCGTGAGGGGGTTGATGCCCCCGTTGGCCAGGGTGGCCGCCATCACCGCCCCGGACTCTGCCGTGATCTCCAGCGAACACAACTGAAACATACAATTATCTTCATCACTCACTTTTGGAGTGAGAATATTTAATCATCATATACGTTGTGCCTTCCCTTTGCACAGAGTGTGACCCTGACTTCAACACACATGTGTGCCTTGCACAAATGTGTGTTGAAGTACATACCAACAACATCAGGTACCTTGTTGTTGACATGTTTCAGAGAGGCTTCCGGTGCTGACCGCACAAGTTGACCGGAAGTGACATTTAGGGATGGTCTTGGACAGGGGTCGTAGGTGTGGAAGCGCAGGACATGTGTTGACTGGAAGTGGTTTCAGCGTGTGAATGAATACGGACACCAGCAAGTGCCAGGTCTCAGTGCAGTCCGAACGTCGAGGTGAGGTGATCTATGGTGAGCTCAGCTAGAATAGCTGAGATTTGATGCGACATGTCCAAGCTGGTTGCTCCACACCCACCCCGAGCCCTGCTTGATACCTACTTCATGTGGTTCTGAGAGTTCTTCTACTCCAAGCCCAGCCCGAGGCCAGGCTTGACTTGTGAGAGCTTGGTTATCTTGAGATGATTTCAGGGCTTTAGTGTCCCCGCGGCCCGGTCCTCGACCAGGCCTCCACCCCCAGGAAGCAGCCCGTGACAGCTGACTAACACCCAGGTACCTATTTTACTGCTAGGTAACAGGGGCATAAAGTGAAAGAAACTCTGCCCATTGTTTCTCGCCGGCGCCCGGGATCGAACCCGGGACTACAGGATCACAAGTCCAGTGTGCTGTCCGCTCGGCCGACCGGCTCCCGTTAGGCTGTTGTTTGGAGCGGCCCGCAGGCCCATATATCCACCACAGCCCGATTGTTCCGGCACTTCTTGAAGAAACCCGGTTGTTTTCTATATTGTGATGGTTGTTCCGGCAATATTTCTTATACTCGCTGGGAGTATCTTGAACAACCGTGAACCTCTGATGTTTATACAGTGTTCTCTGACTGCGCATATGGCATCCCTGCTCTTCACTGGCTCTATTCTGCAATTTCTTCCATATCGTTCACTCCAGTATGTTGTTATTTTACTGTATACATTTGGTACCTGGCCCTCCAGTATTTTCCATGTGTATATTATATGCTATCTATCTCGTTTTCTTTCTAGTGAGTACATTTGGAGAGATTTGAGGCGATCCCCAATAATTTAGGTGCTTTATCGCGTCTATATATGTGAATACATATATATAGACGCGATATATGTTATACGTTATAACGTTACAATGTTATACGTTATAACGTTACAATGTTAAACGTTATAACGTTACAATGTTATACGTTATAACGTTACAATGTTAAACGTTATAACGTCACAATGTTATAACGTTACAATGTTATAACGTTAATGTTATAACGTTAACGTTATGTTATACGTTATACTGTACATTATACATAATACGTATATGTTCTCTGTATTCCCCTCTATTTCAGAAATCTTTCCTGCTCTGAAAGGTACTGAATCTGAAGTGAGTACTGAACAGTACTTGAGACGGGACAGAACAAGTGATTTGAATAGTACAACCATAGTAATGGGATCCCTGGATTTGAACGTTCTCATAATCTATCCTATCATTTTTCTGGCTGACGCAATATTTGCTTAATTATGCTCCCTAAACGTTAGGTCGTTAGATATCATTATTCCCAAATCTTCTACATGATGCTTTTCTACTATGGGCAGGTCTGATTGTGTTTTGTACCCTGTATTATGTTTAAGGTCCTCATTTTTACCGTACCTGAGTACCTGGAATTTATCACTGTTAAACATCATGTTATTTTCTGTTGCCCAGTTGAAAACTTTATTAATATCTGCTTGACGTTTTTCAATGTCTTCAGCAGCCTTGGACCCTGCAGCCGTGCTTGGTGAAGCTAACAGTTGATTTATGAGTAGCACGTGTGAATATATGAGAGACTAACATTAGCTGGTTGCAGAAAGAGCAGCCAGTAACCAGCTTCCACCAGATGTACTTGCAATGCATAAAGGATAAGAGGAAGAAAGGTGGCACAGAATCCTAGCAACATGTGCAGAAGCCACTGACACTGATACCCTTTCACACTGGATGAGCTCAATTGGGCTAAGAAAAACTCCCAAAATACATCCCCTGGAGACGTCAAAATAACCTATAAAATTATTAGAAACCTAGGTGCAGAATGAGACACTCCATACCTAAGGTTAGTTAATTTAGCCTGGACTTCTCAAACTAGATCTACATTTTGGAATAGGACAGACATAGTGCAGATAAAAAAATAAAAAAAATGCAGCTAATCCAAGGCCTATTATCTAAAGCTGTGTAGCCAAGACGGCTGACAGAATAGCACTCAACAGACTTTAGTAGAAAATGCCTAAACTGCACCAGGATATGTATGCCTAAAGAAAAGGGGTTGGCACAGTGGAATGCATTACAAATCTGTTAGCCCACTTGAATGACACACCAGGAATGCTGATATTCTTGGACCTCGAGAAAGCCATTGAACTGGCTAGCGCCCCAGCAGTTCTCTGCTGCCTCATCAACAAAGAGGTCAAAGGCAACCTGCTCTCCTGGACCAAAAACTGTCTCATAAATAGAGAAACAAGAGTAAAACTTCACGGCACAGTCTCTGAATACAAAAAGACATGAAAATGGTACACCGCAAGGAGAAATTCCCAGCCCCCTTCTCTTCAACTGTTTAATGGAAAGAATAATGAGGCTAACACTCCCACGACATTGCAGGCTCCTAAACTATGGGGATGACTTTTCATCATCAAAAAAAGAAGGGATGTGACATGCCTTACACCCAAATGCTTAGACTGCATCAGTGAAAAGGCAAAGCAAATTGGTATCAAACTCAACCCTGTCAGCAGACGGATTTTCCAGCTCCCTTGTTCACTGTAATGTGTGTGCTCAGGACAGGAAGACTAGTGCACAGGAGTGTGTGCACAGGGCACAAATTTGAGAAACACAACTCCCACACAGTTGTGATGGGTGTCTGTGGACAGCCTTGGGTACGAGCTTCCCAACAGAGCTATAGTCATCGCTATAAGAAGTCTGTAGAGAAAGTTATAGCCAGGAGTTTATTTCATGTGAATTTTTGTACAAGTTTAAGAGGAGACGGGGGTTGGGGGGGTCAACGGTAGTAGGACGATTTCCCCCCCACTACTAGCCCCCTCGTGCCATGATGTAGTAGATTGCGCCATCTCAAAGAGAGTCGTGATTCGTCGACGCACCAGGCCTCTGGAGATGCTTGTCTGTGACTGGTGCATATGAGCTGAGGGGTGTCCGGCCGAGGTGGGCCCTCGTTTGACACCAAAATTCATTTTTGCTGTGTCATTTGCTTGGAGAGGCTGTGATTTTCCTTGCTAGGCCAAACATCGGAAATACCGCCTGCATAGACGTCACAACCTGTCCTCTTAAAAATAACGTCGCTTTTGGCCGTTTGCCCGTATGGCCGAAAGTGGACGTAATTTGAAAATTAAAAAAATTTCAATAAATTTGGGATTTTTTTTTCAACAGCAGTAAGTTAAGGGTCCTCTGATAGGTTAGGTGGCCAGGAAATTCTCATAAAGTTTCAAAACGTTATGAAAAACGTTAATTTGAAGTTTCCTCTCCTAACCTGTCCGCGTAGGCCGGACGACTCAAACAGAAAACGGAACAGTACGTCACTTTTGTGAGTCAATTTCATTTCAAATTACGTCCAAATTTGGCCATAGCGCCGCGCATACGAGCTAAATGTGACGTTATTTTTAAGAGGACGGGTTGCTCTATCATCGTGCCATCGTTCTGGGACCGCTGGAATAAGAATCCGGTATCGTGAGGGTTGGGATCGTCGAGTTATATAGATAAGTATAATTAGTGTACTTCTACTGTTGTTTGTGTCTCGAGAGACAAGTGTTAACGTAAAACTTGATAGGGGGTTATCTGTGTTGGATTACCAACCTAATTACTTTTGTTATCTCACAGGGAGGGCTGCGAGTGATTATAATTGTGATTATAGTATTTATCTCGCAGGAGAGGCTGTGAGAAATATTGGTTGCAAGTTTGTGTCATTAGTGGGCACAACTCTGTTCAGTTAGTGTCATTATTCAGCTCGCGATAACGGATACGAGTCCGTGGTTGAATTAGTTGTATCTATCGTGCCACTGTAAGATAGTAAAGTAACGTAAACTCGTTGTTGTAGTAGTGTTAGTCATATGTTGAATAAACTGTTATTGTTCATGGGTGCTTTTATCACTAGAAGGAGCCAGCGACCTAAGTGGATGGGATTTCACCTTAAGTGGAATCCTTGCGGTTTGCTCCCTCTTTCCTATGGTCTCATGTTTAAAGAAAAATATTTACATCTAAGCAGTCCTTTCTGTTTGAGGTCTGGCTCCCAAGTCAGGTAGTTACACTAACGTAACATCAGTAGGATAAAAAAAATGCACAAACCCCACTAAGACAAAAGCCATGCCCATAAAAATTATGAAGCCCAACAACCAACTTGAAGTACAAGGTCAACCAATTTAATGGGTGGACACTTATCAGTATCTTGGAATTATTATGGACACAAATTTTAATGCTGAGGTCACTTACATGAGAGAGAGAACTGCGGCAATCCTCAGGTCGCTAACCTCCCTTTCTGGAGGAGCCAGTCTGTAAGTCCTTCGCACATACTATGTACAGGCAGGTAGATCAGTGATCGACTATGCCGCACCTGCACTCACAAGCCTATTACAACAATGGTGGAAAAGCTTGAAGTAGCACAAAAAAATGCTATAAGAGCTGCCCGGGGAGCCTCTATGTGGACCAGGCTTGAAACTTTAAGACTGGAAACTGGTTTTCCCTCACTTCAAGAAACAATATCCCAAAGTGGGATAACAACTATGATAATCAGTAATATAACTGTCTCTTCACTAAGGTTCCACCGCCGTCAAGATGATCTACGAGAATGATAGGAAAGAACGATCTCTCCACTAAGCTTTCACCGCCGTCAAGATGGTCTACAAGTATAGTAGGAGAGAGCGAGTCTCTTCACTAAGCTTACACCGCCGTCCGTGCCGACCTCAACTTACCTGGAAATAGAAGTCGAGCGTCTCGTGCAGGCGGGTTCCCTCCGGGAAGCACTTGTTCTCCCTCATGAAGTAGGCCAGGGCGAAGTTGCGGTCAGCGCACTCCTTCTCCGAGAGGAAGACGGCGTTGTTGAAGCCCAGGTACTCATCCCCCGCCAGCCGCTTGTACATGTTAAACACCTGCCACCCAAAACACACATATATACAAATGTTATTTACTTTCATCATTGCTGTTAATGCTAAATAGTGCATAAATGTAATGTGAATACAACAGCGTGCAGTTTTCACAGTTATATACACATGAGACTACAGTATTGGCTGTATCATACAACAATAGATGGGGGTCTACTACGCCCACCGTCACTTACTGCATCTTACATAGACAGACCATATATAGTGTTAAGTTAATCTCAGTATGAGATTACCATGATAATAGGAGTTACAGCAGTGTGGTACAGCAGTATGGTACAGCAGTGTGGTACAGCAGTGAAGTACAGCAGTGTTGTACAGCAGTGTGGTACAGCAGTATGGTACAGCAGTGTGGTACAGCAGTGAAGTACAGCAGTGTTGTACAGCAGTGTAGTACAGCAGTGTGATACAGCAGTGTGGTACAGCAGTGTAGTACAGCAGTGTGGTACAGCTGTGTGGCACAGCAGTGTGATACAGCAGTGTAGTACAGCAGTGTGATACAGCAGTGTGGTACAGCAGTGTGGTACAGCAGTGCGATACAGCAGTGTAGTACAGCAGTGTGATACAGCAGTGTGGTACAGCAGTGCGATACAGCAGTGTGGTACAGCAGTGTGGTACATCAGTGTGGTACAGCAGTGTGGTACAGCAGTGTGATACAGCAGTGAAGTACAGCAGTGTGATACAGCAGTGTGGTACAGCAGTGTGGTACAGCAGTGCGATACAGCAGTGTGGTACAGCAGTGTGGTACAGTAGTGTGATAAAGCAGTGAGGTACAGCAGTGTGGCACAGCAGTGTAGTACAGCAGTGTGATACAGCAGTGTGGTACAGCAGTGTGATAAAGCAGTGAGGTACAGCAGTGTGGTACAGCAGTGTGGTACAGCAGTGTAGTACAGCAGTGTGGTACAGCAGTGTGGTACAGCAGTGTAGTACAGCAGTGCGGTACAGCAGTGTAGTACAGCAGTGTGGTACAGCAGTGTGGTACAGCAGTGTAGTACAGCAGTGTGGTACAGCAGTGTGGTACAGCAGTGTAGTACAGCAGTGTGATAAAGCAGTGAGGTACAGCAGTGTGGTACAGCAGTGTAGTACAGCAGTGTAGTACAGAAGTGTAGTGCAGCAGAGTGATACAGCAGTGTGGCACATCAGTGTGATACAGCAGAGTGGTACAGCAGTGTAGTACAGCAGTGTGATACAGCAGTGTAGTGCAGCAGAGTGATACAGCAGTGTGGCACATCAGTGTGATACAGCAGAGTGGTACAGCAGTGTGGTACAGCAGTGTGGTACAGCAGTGTAGTACAGCAGTGTGGTACAGCAGTGTAGTACAGCAGTGTGATACAGCAGTGTGGTACAGCAGTGTGATACAGCAGTGTAGTACAGAAGTGTGATACAGCAGTGTGGTACAGCAACGTGATATTGCAGTGTAGTAAAGCAGTGTGGTACAGCAGTGTGGTACATCAGTGTGGTACAGCAGTGTGGTACAGCAGTGTGGTACATCAGTGTGGTACAGCAGTGTGGTACATCAGTGTGGTACAGCAGTGTGGTACAGCAGTGTGGTACAGCAGTGTGGTACATCAGTGTGGTACAGCAGTGTGGTACATCAGTGTGGTACAGCAGTGTGGTACATCAGTGTGGTACAGCAGTGCGATACAGCAATGTGGTACAACAGTGTTTTACAGCAATGTGGTACAGCAGTGTGGTACAGCAATGTGATACAGCATTGTGGTACAACAGTGTTTTACAGCAATGTGGTACAGCAGTGTGGTACAGCAATGTGATACAGCAATGTGGTACAGCAGTGTGGTACAGCAATGTGATACAGCAGTGTGGTACAGCAATGTGATACAGCAGTGTGGTATAGCAGTGTAGTACAGTAGTGTGATAAAGCAGTGTGGTACATCAATGTGATACAGCAGTGTGGTTCATCAGTGTGGTACAACAGTGTGGTACAGTAGTGTGATACAGCATTGTGGTACATCAGTGTGGTACAACAGTGTGATACAGCGGTGTGGTACAGCAGTGTGATAAATCAGTGTGGTACAGTTCAAGTCACGATGGTGTTAGGAGTTACACCTGTGAAAAATTTCCACCACATTTATAGCTTAACATGTTTGAATAACATGGTTTAATGAGTTACAAACCCATTAAGATTTCAACTTAGATTCAACAGAGCAGAAAAAGTTGTTAAACACGTGGGACAAAATCTTACTGACGCGACCATAATAGTCATAAATACTCATACTACGCCCAAGTAAAACAGAAACAAGCAACACTTAGTGGGTCAGCCAGAGGCTTAGGGCCCGCGCAGGAATATCCCTGACAAAAAATGGTCTATGAAAGCACATTTACCAGGCATGGCTATTTATAGAACAAGCAAAGCTTTCTCAAGACAGAGTGTCATGTCAGCATACTGCGACCATTTTGTGTACACCATCCCAAGAAGGCCCCTTAGTGAATCCATTCAAGGATATGTAATTACATCTAATAGTTATAAGTAAATTTTGGTAATACTCCAAAATAAATGTGAATACTTATGGATCCTTAATGCAGGCAGGGCAACGATACTCGCCTTGGCGTGGATCACCTTGGTGTCTGGACGCTGATGCTTTACTAAACATTACTCCGCCACCACATAAGGACACTGAGATGTACAAGCTACTTAACTTGCAGCCGTTCTACATCCGTGGACCTGAATGGTGGTGTTTACACAGAAAATGTGCAGAAACAGCAAGACACTCTATTTAAAGTGATATAAGTATGTTTCTTTTTATAAAGAAACAGTGAGAGGAGTGTGATCACCGACGCCACAGCAGCGACGCCACACACCCTCACACAGAGAGTCAACGACTTCATTTCAACATCAGTTGTGAAGAGCACTACACCTGTGACCTCTGTGACCTCTGTGACCACCTACACCTCTGGTCCAACAAGATCGTTCAATCTTAGTACAGTAAAATAGAGCTCCGTACCTGCATCTTCATAAAATAATGGAGGTTGGTGGTGTTGTAACAGGTAATTTGGATCCAATATCTTTGTACCACTAACCCAATTAATTACAGGTGTGGATATACCACGAGTTTACGAGCTCACTTTAGTAAGTAAATTACTTGCCACTAAAATAAAAATATACTAACTAGGTAAATAAATATTGTACAACTATTATATATATTGCAATTGCTTGAAGATAAATTAAAGTAGACAACTGCAATAGATAAATTCATACATTTATGTATGTACCTTACCTAAATAAACATTTATTTATTATTCATTTATAGCAATAAAGAATTAACTGTTTATAATATAAAACATATATTGCTAAATGCCAGAACAAAAGGACAGGCTAAAATAATTTGTAACTGTATCAGTACTAGCTACATTATACTGTTCATATTCCTTACAAAGTGGTAAAGTGGTGATTTCTCATCCAGCAGGTAAATGAAAGCAGCACCATTCTTGTTAGATCAGCCAGAAACTGAGCCACCTGGTGAACACAGAGAACAGATACAGTTCACGGCCCCACGAAGACAACAACATTTTCCCAGCGGCCACTAAATATGACTACTGTCGCTGTTGACAGCTAAGTTGCTGTTATATTAGTAGTTAGTTCCTTATTTTAGGGAGTCAGAAAAGTAAGAATCCCACAACAGCAGTGTGGTACAGTTCAAATCACGATGATGTTAGGAGATACAGCAGTGTGGTACAGCAGTGTGGAATATTTCAGGTCATGATGGTGTTGGGAGATACAGCAGTGTGGAATATTTCAGGTCATGATGGTGTTAGGAGATACTGAAGTGTGATACAGCAGTGTGATTCAGCAGTGTGAATCAGCAGTGTGATACAGCAGTGTGATACAGCAGTGTGTTACAGCAGTGTGATACAGCAGTGTGTTACAGCAGTGTGTTATAGCAGTGTGATACAGCAGTGTGTTACAGCAGTGTGTTACAGCAGTGTGATACAGCAGTGTGGTCTAGCAGTGGTACAGTTGAAGTCACCGCCTCTAAAATACTTACGTAGTCGAAACGGTCCGCTGCTGAGAGATCAGGCTGTAAGAGAAAGAGGTCGATCTTCAGTCAGCTGAGTGCTCAGAGTTTGTGTGTGTGTGTGTGTGTGTGTGTGTGTGTGTGTGTGTGTGTGTGTGTGTGTGTGTGTGTGTGTGTGTGTGTGTGTGTGTGTGTGTGTGTGTGTGTGTGTGTGTGTGTGTACTCATCTAGTTGTACTCGCCTAGTTTTGTTTGCAGGGATTGAGCACTTTCTCTTTGTCTGGCATCTCAACTGTCATTCAACTGGTGTACTTCGTGAGCTCTATCATATGTACATATGAACATGTACACTTAAGCTGCATACTCCAGGATTTATATATATATATATATATATATATATATATATATATATATATATATATATATATATATATATATATATATATATATATATATATATATATGTTGAACCTAGTAGCCAGAACGTCGTACTCGGCCTGCTATGCAAGGCCCGATTTGCCCAAAAAGCCAAGTTTTTCTGAATTAATATATTTTCTCTAATTTTTTTCTTACGAAATGATAAAGCTACCCATTTCATTATGTATGAGGTAATTTTTTTTTTACTGGAGTTAAAATTAACGTAGATATATGACCGAACCTAATCAACCCTACCTAACCTAACCTATCTTTATAGGTTAGGTTAGGTAGCCGAAAAAGTTAGGTAGGTTAGGTTAGGTAGCCGAAAAAGTTAGGTTAGGTTAGGTTAGGTAGTCGAAAAACAATTAATTCATGAAATCTTGGCTTATTAGGCAAATATATATATATGTATATATATATATAATATATATATATATATATATATATATATATATATATATATATATATATATATATATATATATATATATATATATATGTCGTACCTAATAGCCAGAACGCACTTCTCAGCCTACTATTCAAGGCCCGATTTGCCTAATAAGCCAAGTTTTCATGAATTAATATATTTTCTCTATTTTTTTTCTTATGAAATGATAAAGCTACCCATTTCATTAGGTATGAGGTCAATTTTTTTTTATTGGAGTTAAAATTAACGTAGATATATGACCGAACCTAACCAACCCTACCTAACCTAATCTAACGTATCTTTATAGGTTAGGTTAGGTTAGGTAGTCGAAAAACAATTAATTCATGAAATCTTGGCTTATTAGGCAAATATATATATATGTATATATATATATAATATATATATATATATATATATATATATATATATATATATGTCGTACCTAGTAGCCAGAACTCACTTCTCAGCCTACTATTCAAGGCCCGATTTGCCTAATAAGCCAAGTTTTCCTGAATTAATATATTTACTATAATTTTTTTCTTATGAAATGATAAAGCAACCCTTTTCTCTATGTATGAGGTCAATTTTTTTTTATTGGAGTTAAAATTAACGTAGATATATGACCGAACCTAACCAACCCTACCTAACCTAACCTAACCTATATTTATAGGTAAGGTTAGGTTAGGTAGCCAAAAAAAGCTAGGTTAGGTTAGGTTAGGTAGGTTAGGTAGACGAAAAAACATTAATTCATGAAAACTTGGCTTATTAGGCAAATCGGGCCTTGAATAGTAGGCTGAGAAGTGCGTTCTGGCTATTAGGTACGACATATATATATATATATATATATATATATATATATATATATATATATATATATATATATATGTCGTACCTAATAGCCAGAACGCACTTCTCAGCCTACTATTCAAGGCCCGATTTGCCTAATAAGCCAAGTTTTCATGAATTAATATATTTTCTCTATTTTTTTTCTTATGAAATGATAAAGCTACCCATTTCATTAGGTATGAGGTCAATTTTTTTTTATTGGAGTTAAAATTAACGTAGATATATGACCGAACCTAACCAACCCTACCTAACCTAACCTAACGTATCTTTATAGGTTAGGTTAGGTTAGGTAGCCGAAAAAATTAGGTTAGGTTAGGTTAGGTAGGTTAGGTTGTCGAAAACACATTAATTCGTGAAAACTTGGCTTATTAGGCAAATCGGGCCTTGCATAGTAGGATGAGAAGTGCGTTCTGGCTATTAGGTACGACATATATATATATATATATATATATATATATATATATATATATATATATATATATCGTAGACATGTTGGTGTCTACATGCCATGTCAGTATTTAGTGAACATGCAATGTTGGTATCTAGGGAACACGGCACGTTGGTATCTAGTGAACACACCATGTTGATATCTAGTAAATATGCCATGATGGTTTCTAGTGAACATGCCATATTAGTATCTAGTAAACACGTCATGTTGGTATCTAGTGAACACACACACACTATGTTGGAATCTAATGAACATACACACACTATGTTAGTATCTAGTGAACATGCCATGTTGGCATATAGTGAACGTGCCATGTTGGTCTCTAGTGAACATGCCATGTTGGTATCTAGTGAACTTGCCATGTTGGTATCTAGTGAACATGCCATGTTGGTATATAGTGAACATGCCATGTTGGTATGCAGTGAACATGCCATGTTGGTATCTAGTGAACATGCCATTTTGGTATCTAGTGAACTTGCCATGTTGGTATCTAGTGAACATGCCATGTTGTATATTGTGAACATACCATGTTTGTCTCTAGTTAACTCACCATTTTGGATTTTAGTGAACATGCTATGTAGGTATCTAGTGAACACGCTATGTTGTTGTCTGGTGAACATGCCATGTTGGTCTCTAGTGAACATGCCATGTTGTTGTATGGTAAACCTGGCATGTAGGTATCTAGTGAACACGCCATGTTGGTATGTAGTGAAAACGCAATGTTGGTAAGTAGTGAACACGCCATGTTGGTATGTAGTGAACACGCCATGTTGGTATCTAGTGAACACGCCATGTTGGTATCTAGTGAACACGCCAATATAAGTCTCACCATTGTAGTGGTAATATATAACCCTTCACGCTACACAAAGATCGTCTACAGCCCCGACTGTAAGAACTTGAATTCTTTTACTTACTTACACTTACATTTACACTTACACTTATGAATAAAAGTTATAAATCTAAATGGAGAGCGTGAAGTAAAGTCTAAACTAAATTCGAACATTTTGAGGAGAATGACTGTGGTAAAAGTGAGAGTCAGTAGAGAGGGGCAGTGTTCTCTCACCGGGAGAGTAGTGAGAGGGGCAGTGTTCTCTCACCGGGAGAGTAGTGAGAGGGGCAGTGTTCTCTCACCGGGAGAGTAGTGAGAGAGGCAGTGTTCTCTCACCGGGAGAGTAGTGAGAGAGGCAGTGTTCTCTCACCGGGAGAGTAGTGAGAGAGGCAGTGTTCTCTCACCGGGAGAGTAGTGAGAGAGGCAGTGTTCTCTCACCGGGAGAGTAGTGAGAGAGGCAGTGCTCTCTCACCGGGAGAGTAGTGAGAGAGGCAGTGTTCTCTCACCGGGAGAGTAGTGAGAGAGGCAGTGTTCCCTCACCTTGAGGAGCGCGGCCGTCATGATGGCCCCAGCGTTGATCATGGGGTTGTGAGGCTTGTCTGTTGGCAACACGGAAACTCATCACTATTCTTGCAACTAAAGGCATCAGTATTCTTTACGGCATATGTATTTTAAAAGGCATATGTATTCTTAATGGCATAAGTATTCTTATGAAGGCATAAGTATTCTTATGAAGGCATAAGTATTCTTAAAGGCATAAGTATATTCTTAAAGGCATAAGTATTCTTAAAGGCATATATATTCTTAAAGGCATAAATATTCTTAAAGTCATATGTATTCTTAAAGGCATAAGTATTCTTAAAGGCATATATATTCTTAAAGGCATATATATTCTTAAAGGCATAAATATTCTTAAAGTCATATGTATTCTTAAAGGCATAAGTATTCTTAAAGGCATATATATTCTTAAAGGCATAAGTTATCTTAAAGGTATAAGTATTCCTAATGGCATGAGTATTCATAAAGGCATATTTATTCTAAAAGACACATGTATTCTTAAGCTAATCTCTACAATAATAATATGCTATGTACATTGCCCTATCCAGGACTACTAACACACACATTCATCCATTATCATTCAGTCAGGCACTACACTCATCCAATGAGAAAATCAGTAGGAACCATGAGGAGGATTCGAACCTATACTCTGGGTACTCTCAAGCCAGCCCGTCCTCCAAACAAAGATCCAAAAGTGATTCCATGCACTCGCCAAACCCCCTGTTTATGAATGAAAACCGGTTTACACATGACTCACAACTGCTGACGTTCGAACATATCTGGAACATATGCTTCACTGACGAATTTTGTTCGAATCACAACGCTATAAATGCTTCACCCACATACTACAAATACAAATAATCGCCAGCAGAACCTAAACACCTGACCTAACCTATCCTATGCCTATATATGCACAATGTGCTAATATATTATAATATTAATTTATACTTGAGAAATTTCCCGTTTTGAATGAACAGCATGTTAAAATTTATGAATGCGTCTGTGGGGTTGACCGCTGAATGTAATGGACTTGAGTCGAAGACGGGTTGCTCAAGCACACGCCTTAGACCACTGCAACAGTGTCATTGAGTGGTTTAAGTAACCACTGCACCACTGCAATAAGTTGATAGGTGAAGACTTTCCGCACCATACAGGTTGTTGTGAACTGTCCGGTAGTTAGTGGCAGATTAGTCGTAAACACATGTGACGGCAGGATAACACACGATAATATCTGGAGAATGAGAGCCTTGTGTAAGTTTCTATTTCACCAGGTTATGTCTGGGTGAGTGAATGTGGGAGGCTGAATGTGCTCGGGCAGGTCATACATCTATCTCTCTGTCTGTCTGCCTGTTTCTCTCACACACACACACACACACACACACACACACACACACACACACACACACACACACACACACACACACACACACACACACACACACACAAAAAAAAAAAAAAAAAAAAAAATTACCAGGGGCGCTGGTAACCTGGTGGATAGCCCGCAGGATTCGTAATTCTGTGGCGCGGGATCGATTCCCTCACCAGGCAGAAACAAATGGGCAAAGTTTCTTTCACCCTGAATGCCCCTGTTACCTAGCAGTAAATAGGTACCTGGGAGTTAGTCAGCTGTCACGGGCTGCTTCCTGGTGTGTGTGTGTGTGTGTGGTGTGGAAAAAAAAAGTAGTTTGTAAACAGTTGATTGACAGTTGAGAGGCGGGTCGTAAGAGCAAAGCTCAACCCCCCGCAAACACAACTAGGTGAATAAACACACACACACACACACACACACACACACACACACACACACACACACACACACACACACACACACACACACACGGAGCGTAGCTCTCATCCTGTAACTACACTTATGTAATTGCACACACAAATGGAGGTGAGGAAACACGGAGAGCTAAACTGTTGGAAGTGGCGACAAGAAACTTTTTAAGTCAGTATATCAGGGGACCAACATGAGTGAGAGGCAACGATGAAACCAGCGAGACTCGACCTAGTCTTCACCCTGAATGTAACCCGTCCTCGACTCAAGTCCATTCCATCCAGCAGTCGACCCCACAGACGCATTCATAAATTTTAACATTCTGTTCATTCAAAACAGGAATTTTCTCAAATATAAATTAATAGTATAATATATTAGCATATTTTGCATATATAGTCATAGGTTAAGTTAGGTTAGGTGTTTGGGTTCTGTTGGCGATTATTTGTATTTGTAGTACGTGGATGAAGCATTTACAGCGTTGTCGTTCGAACAAAATTCGTCAGTGAAGCATTTGTTCCGGAAGTGTTCGAACGAAATCAGTTGTGAGTCGTGTGTAAACAGTTTTTCATTCATAAACAGAGGGTTTGGCTGGTGCATGGAATCACTTTTGGGTCTTCGTTTGGAAGACGGGCTGCTGAATGACTCCGACATACGGGATATCGATTTCAAAGCCCACGTGGGAATGAAAAAGGCAAAGCCTCAACCTAAATTGCTGCACAGCCACATTAGGAAAAAAACAACAGTGAAGGAACAGGTAATCAAACTGAGGACAGGGGTAGACAAATTCACTACAAACGACAAGGAAGTGTGCAAAGAACTCAGTAAGAAATTCCAGGTCTTCACAATAGAGCAAGGGTAAGAATCAGAGTTAAGAGAGGGAATATGGTATACCTTGTGGTATAAGCATAGCAACATCACTCACGTCCATGTGGTATGACCTTAGCCACATCAGTTACGTCCATTTGGTATAACCATAGCCACAGCAGTCATTTCCTTGTCGTATAACCATAGCCACATTAGCCAGGTCCTTGTGGTATAACCATAGCCACTTCAACAAGTTCTTGTGGGATAAACAAAGCCACATCAGTCAAGTCTTTTTGGTATAACCATACCCACAACAGTCAAGTCCTTGTGGTATAACCATAGCCACATCAGTCAAGTTCTTGTGGTATAACCATAGCCACAACAGTCAAGTCCTTGTGGTATAACCATAGCCACAACAGTCAAGTCCTTGTGGTATAACCATAGCCACATCAGTCAAGTCCTTGTGGTATAACCATAGCCACAACAGTCAAGTCCTTGTGGTATAACCATAGCCACAACAGTCAAGTCCTTGTGGTATAACCATAGCCACATCAGTCAAGTCCTTGTGGTATAACCATAGCCACAACAGTCAAGTCCTTGTGGTATAACCATAGCCACAACAGTCAAGTCCTTGTGGTATAACCATAGCCACAAGATAGAACAATAAAACACAGGTGTTAGTGGCATAAAGACATGTCCACTTGATACATGTTTACTGTATCAAGGGATACGTGTCCACTGTACCAAGGGATACGTGTCCACTGTATCAAGGGATACGTGTCCACTGTACCAAGGGATACGTGTCCACTGTATCAAGGGATACGTGTCCACTGTATCAAGGGATACGTGTCCACTATATATAAGGATACGTGTCCACTGTATCTAAAGATACGTGTCCACTGTATCAAGGGATACGTGTCCACTGTATCTAAGGATACGTGTCCACTGTATCAAGGGATACGTGTCCACTGTATCATGAGATACAAGTCCACTGTATCCAGAGTATACGTGTCCACTGTATCAAGGAATACGTGTCCACTGTATCAAGGGATACGTGTCCACTGTATCAAGGGATACGTGTCCACTGTATCAAGGGATACGTGTCCACTGTATCAAGGGATACGTGCCCACTGTATCAAAGGATACGTGTCCACTGTATCATGAGATACCGGTCCACTGTATCCAGAGTATAGGTGTCCACTGTATCAAGATATATGGGTCCACTGTATCAGGAGATACAAGTCCACTGTATCCAGAGTATACGTGTCCACTGTATCAAGGAATACGTGTCCACTGTATCAAGGGATACGTGTCCACTGTATCAAGGGATACGTGTCCACTGTATCAAGGGATACGTGTCCACTGTATCAAGGGATACGTGCCCACTGTATCAAAGGATACGTGTCCACTGTATCATGAGATACCGGTCCACTGTATCCAGAGTATAGGTGTCCACTGTATCAAGATATATGGGTCCACTGTATCAGGAGATATGTGCATCACCTGATGAATCTAATGACGCAAAAAGCTTCATTAGTGTTCAAATTTGTTACACTTAAATTTGTTAAACAAAAATACTTTGATAAACACTGCCTAATAAACTTCTGGAAAGTGAAGAAGTGGAATTTTTAGTATAAATGTCACATAATGCGCACTAGTGATCACAGGAGTTTGCACCCAGCCGCCGTTGAGAGCAGACGTGTCTCATAGCCAGCAGCCATTGGACCTCCGTGTGGTTGTCGGCAGTTGGTCTGACAAGACTACACCCACTAGACAACAAGAAACAAGGAAGATCGATTACCACTAAGAAGAAATCTTCAAATTATTGTCCAGCCAGCCGGTAGGAGTCCTTGTGGTATAACCACGTGGCTTGCTTGCCTCGGCTTGTTGGCTTGCCTCGGCCTTGCCAACCATCTCTGAGCCAGCCACCAGCCCCCTCCTCCACTCACCGTCCTCCACCTCCATTCGCCTCAACCGTCACCGTCAACCGTTTCTACTCATCCTTACCCCTCACCTCAACCCAACCCAATTCATTCCTCTCTCACCTCACGACTCATTCCTCCCTCACGTCACCACTCATTCCTCCCTCACCTCACCACTCATTCCTCCCTCACCTCACCACTCATTCCTCCCTCACCTCACCACTCATTCCTCCCTCACCTCACCACTCATTCCTCCCTCACCTCACTACCATCGCCATCTCCACCACTGTTGTGTACTTACCTATATGTACTGCCCCATGTCTTTCTGTTTCCCAACTCTACCCGAAGAGCACTTAAACTAAAACTTGACACTCTAGCCCAAGCAAGAAAACTGGAGGAAAATGGGCTCAAATGCTTCAACTTATCGGTGACTCCAGACCGGATAAGCAGAGAGAGAGGTACGTTGAAGTCGAACAATGCTTCAAGTGCTTTGCGTATAGCCACTTACCTCCGCAATGTAAGGCAAATGCCGAAAAATGCAGCAACTGTGCAAGACCCCACCGCTTCACGGCATGCGCTGAAACCGCTCTGACATGTGCCCTATGTTACGAACCCAAGTCCATCGTCAGAGCACGGAGCAGTGACGTCAACGCCATCTGTGAGTCCGCTCCCGAAACCCCCCACAACATGGACAACGCCATTTAGTGATGACAGGAATATACCGGCAAGAGGCGCTAGATTACTGTCCTAGTCGCCTCGTGAGGTAGCTGGTGCTGACCTCTAGTGAGTTGGTATTTAGAAAAGCAGCGCCATCTGTCATAAGCGAAGTTGGATGTGTCTAAGCCAGTAAGTGATGTTTCCTAGTGGTCCCATGTAGTGTCCCAGTGTACTGATGATGTGTCTATTCAAAGAGTCGACGTAGGGCTGCTGTGATACAAGAAAAGTCAGTCTACCCAGGGCAGCCAAGGTCTCTACACCAGTCTGCTTTGAGGAAGCTGTGAGCCGCCGCCGGAAGAGAACTGAAGTGTTCTACTGTCTGCCTGTGGAGTGGCAGTGACGAGATTCGCCGTACCCGGGGCTGGCTAGTAGAATAGACAACTGACTGTGGTACCAAAGAGGAGAGTAACCAGCGAGTTGCACGAAGCTCCTGCCTAGGGCCCGCTACCCTACCACTACTGCAAGTGAAGTGGCCCAGCAGCGCGAGGCTGATTGGTACCTGCCAACAACAGGCTGGACTGCGGTTGTGGGCCTTCACGAAGAGGCACTTAGTGGAATTGTAGCTTGGCTTGCCCGTGGCCAGGGTAGACTCATTGTTGTTTCCCGGTACCCACTGAGAGTAGTACCATGGATGAGGAAACACGGTACAAGACTGCATCGATTGAGCTTCGCCGAGTGTTTAGTGTCTTCTGAGACGGACGTTGGTGTACATATAGTGTAGTAATACTTCCTTTTAAGAGTTAAATATATATATATGGTGATGGGAAAATAATTATATATGGATAAAGTGATGAACTGTTGTATTTAATGTACCTCCCCCTTTTGTTTTACTCTATTGAGCTCACCCCTTGAAAGCCACTACTAACTTGGGGCCGGATACCAGAACTTTCGTACCACCAGCAAAGAACCCGGTTGCGACCCATTGAGGCCGTAACACCCTATGTGGAGGGAACCACAAGGCAGTGGCTGCTGCTCACTGCCCCAAAAGGAAGGAGGAAATCCAGAAGATTCTGGACCAGACCAGGCAGCCCGCCACAAACACACATACCCAAACTACACCACCACCAAACATGGGAACATAAATCTTCCCCAACCTTCCTCACCAGGGACCTGACCCCAATGTGCATCCACCACCACCACCAAATGCTAACAAAGTGCAACCCCAAGTATTGGGGGACTAGACTCCGCAAGCTGATCCGTCATCCGCCCAGCTAGAGCCAATAACCCCACGATCGCAGACAGGGTCGCCCAGAACGATCCCATCCATTTCATAAGAACAATAAACTGCCTTCTTCAGGCCAATAACCTCCCTCTGGTGTCCATTCTTGTGGACCAATTTTCTCCTGCAACTGAATAGCCAACCCTCCTCTCCCAACCTTCAATCCTGCCAGAGTCCTCCACCCCAGCACACAGACCGCAGAGATCCCAGCAATCCCGGTCTCAGATCCTAACCAGAAAGTACACTGGAACAACCTCCCGGGTCAATATCACCCAGACCACATATATCCCAAGACGACCCCCAACCGCTCGACCACAATCCACATCAACATCGGCCCGAGGGGAATACACCCAGAATCCCTGCGATGACTTCAACGACTCCAGCTTTTTCGGTTCAGCTCTCGGCAGTTCCCCAGGGGTCATGCATCAGCCCTGTGCTCTTTAACCTCTTCGTGAATGATTTGCCACGTCCCATCCATAATGCCACCATCATCACCCAATTCGAAGACGACGTCTTCCATGTTTTCACATCAAAGCCTGCAGGACAAAGAACAAAACACGACATGATGATAAGAGAGGTCAAGGAGGAACTGGCCACCACTGCAAGATGGGAGAGGGAATGGAAAATCGTAACCAACCCCAAACAAAATCGCACTTTAATCGATAGGCTGCTGGGCTAGCTCCCTGGGAGTTATCAACATCGGAGGCGCACTGACAAGGGTTTAGAACTCGACTACGATCCTGGGGTACGACATAGCAAGGCTCCTGATTTCTAATGAGCATATTAACAGAGAGATAGCAATCGCCAAGACACAAGTAGACAGGCTATACGGCTTCCACCAGGCCCTGTAACATGTAAAACTCCACCTCTACAAGATGCTAATTCGTCCAATCCTAGAATACCAGTACACCCCACTCACACTGGCCAAGAAATCGAACATGCTGAAACTGCAACTGGTCCAAAACAGGGCACTCAGATGTGTAGCAAATGTGTCACTCTTAGAGTCCGAATAGATGACCTTCATACCAGACTGAGGATTGATCCACTGAACGTTCGCCTGCACGGCCTCTTAGTCAAACGGCTACATAAAATTAAAAGCATGTACATGCCAAACCTTAAGGACCCCTTTGTTATCTTCAACACTACGAATTATGTGATGCTCGACCAGCCCCACAGGTCGAGGAGGATGTCTCTCCAACAAAGGGTGAGGTGATACATCCCTGACAGAGCCTACCCCAGGCCCAGGATCCTAAGCAACTTACCACAAGAGGACGAATGGGAACCACCAGTCCCACTGTACACCAAAGTCCTACGAACTGAAACCCACCGATTAAAGATTAAAAACTCCACTCACTCACCAATCACTGAATCATAGCATAGCTCTCCATGAAAAATGGTGGGTGGGTCGTCAGTTAACCACCATCGGCACTACAGCTAATCACCGACAGCTGATCATAAAAAAACCAAGCCCCCTACTAACCACCATGCATCACCCTCACATTCACCCATCATTTCGCATCACAAAAAAAAAAAATGGTTGGGCCACTTACCTGTAACCCCCTCCTCTTCCTCACACCCAAATCCTCTTTCAAGTTTTCCTTCATTCTTCCCCCATCCTTCTCTTCCCAGCTTACCAGTTCTATGGTCCATGGAATATGGAATATGCACTAGTATAGTTAAGGGGAGCACATAATGTACACTACTATGGTTAAGGGGAGCACATAATGTGCACTACTATGGTTAAGGGGAGCTCATAATGTGCACTACTATGGTTAAGGGGAGTACGTAATGTGCACTAATATGGTTAAGGGGAGCTCATAATGTGTACTAGTATGGTTAAAGGGAGCACATAATGTACACTAGTAGGGTTAAGGGGAGCACATAAGATGTTAGAGGAGCAGCAGCGTCAGTACTAAGGCAGTCCAGCAGCGCAAACACACACACGAAATACACATGATGAATATAAGAAATTTAAGCTGTAGAGGATATATTAGTTGAAGCAAAACAAGTTATGTGGGGTAAAGATCAAGATGAGAAGTGCAGAACAACTAATGGGCTAATAATTTTCACAACAGCGTTAGGTTAAAATTATATAGTGGGATGCGAGGGAAATTGCAGGCATCAGTAGGTAGGGTGTCACAGTCACAGACCAATGTTAATGCCCTTTATGTGAGACATGTGACGTAATTCGTCATCGTCCTTTATATGAAAGACCAAACAGAGGCTACGGAGAAATATGAGAACACGGAAGTCATCTGATGAAGGACATACTGTTGAGGTCAAGACATAGCTCGTTGTAGTAGCATCCAGATGGTTCCATACCAACGTAGAAGTGGACTCCGACGTCAGTCTGTTCCCCCAGTGCCATCGCGTAGGACAGTGCATAGCTGCGGAGAGAGACCCGCGTTACGCGCTGTCTCTTCCACCCACTTGCCTCAAACACACTGCTCCTCGTGGACTTGCTGTGTTCTCTGGGTCCTACTGAACCTTGCACGTTCACAACAACATAGTAGTTTCTACTGATGAATCTTTCGTTTTCTCCTGTCCAGTGTCTATGGATCAGCCTGGAAGTAGGTAGGACTGCACCTGACCCATCAGGGTGTGGTCGGATAAGCAAACAAAGCGCCATGCACGGTAACCCAACTACTTACTGTTGTAATCGAGGCAAAGCTCATTGAAGTAGCGACCAGATGGCTCCATCCCGATGAAGGTGTGCATGTGCTCCGTGCCGTACATTGTTGAAGCCAGGGCGTAGGTCAAGGGCTTGCTAGTACCAGAGAATTAAAGGAACATTGTAAAACAACACGTGGCAGCCCTTGAGCCCACAACAAAGAATAAAACCATAATACAGCAGGAAAATTAATTTCAAATCGGCAAAACAGGTTAATACAACACTGAGCAGACTCCTGTTAGCTTCCTTCCAACACCTGTGTTGAGGCTACTGGTACACAAGCTTCAGGTGTGTGGCTGTAGGTTTTGGTGGGCGAGGTGTGAGCAAGACCTCGGGAGGATGGGGAAACAAGCCTCCTATCTCACGTCAGTTGGTTCAGTAACATTCACTGGAGCTCACATGCATTCATCCCTAACTACAATATTTGTAATTAGAACAGATATTAGGATGTTCTGATAATCAGAACATCCATAACTGGGGTAACGTATCTACATTGTATTCACCTCAAGAGTACACACATTTTCAACGCAATAGCAAACGAAATAGCCAAATTAAACATAGGCTTGACAGTGTAGGCCTATGTTAGATGCTTTATGAAATATTAGCAATTATAGACACCCCAAGGGATTTTCATGGGGTCAAGTGTGAAATGTGTGGTGTCACTCCCTCTAGAGTTTTTATAATGGTTGTAATACCAACACTAAATGTTTCAGTGCCTCTTAATAATAAGTTTTCTGGCTGAAGGCGATAGGCGGGAAGCAGGGGAGATGAGGTGGGAAACACCTCAGATACAAATATATATATATATATATATATATGTATATATATATATATATATATATATATATATATATATATATATATATATATATATATATATATATATATATATATATGTCGTACCTAATAGCCAGAACGCACTTCTCAGCCTACTATGCAAGGCCCGATTTGCCTAATAAGCCAAGTTTTCATGAATTAATTGTTTTTCGACTACCTAACCTACCTAACCTAACCTAACCTAACTTTTTCGGCTACCTAACCTAACCTAACCTATAAAGATAGGTTAGGTTAGGTTAGGTAGGGTTGGTTAGGTTCGGTCATGTATCTACGTTAATTTTAACGGCAATAAAAAAAAATTGACCTCATACACAATGAAATGGGTAGCTTTATCATTTCATAAGAAAAAAATTAGAGAAAATATATTAATTCATGAAAACTTAGCTTATTAGGCAAATCGGGCCTTGCATAGTAGGCTGAGAAGTGAGTTCTGGCTACTAAGTACGACATATATATATATATATATATATATATATATATATATATATATATATATATATATATATATATATATATATATATATATATATATATATATATATATACCTAGTAGCCAGAACGTCGTACTCGGCCTACTATGCAAGGCCCGATTTGCCTAATAGGCCAAGTTTTCCTTACTATAAATATTTTTCATTTTTTTTCTTATGAAATGAGAAATCTGTCCATTTCATTATGTGCAAGTTAATTTTTTTAAATTTGATTTAAAACTAACGTAGATATATGACCGAACCTAACCAACCCTACCAAACCTAACCTAACCTATCGGGAGCCGGTCGGCCGAGCGGACAGCACGCGGGACTTGTGATCCTGTGGTCCTGGGTTCGATCCCAGGCGCCGGCGAGAAACAATGAGCAGAGTTTCTTTCACCCTATGCCCCTGTTACCTAGCAGTTAAATAGGTACCGAGGTGTTAGTCAGCTGTCACGGGCTGCTTCCTGGGGGTGGAGGCCTGGTCGAGGACCGGGCCGCGGGGACACTAAAAGCCCCGAAATCATCTCAAGATAACCTCAAGATAGATCTTAACCTAACCTAAACTAACACAACTAAGTCAATAAATTATGTTCCTAATATAATATAATCATAATAATTCCAAAAAACTAATTGGAAACAATTTATTGAAAATAAAGAAAATCACTCATCCAATTAGGCGAATCGGGCCTTGCATACTAGGCCGAGAAGTGCATTCTGGCTACTAGGTAATATATATATATATATATATATATATATATATATATATATATATATATATATATATAAATATATATATATATATATATATATATATATATATATATATATATATATATATATACATATATATATATATATGTCGTACCTAGTAGCCAGAACGCACTTCTCAGCCTATTATGCAAGGCCCAATTTGCCTAATAAGCCAAGTTTTCATGAATTAATTGTTTTTCGACTACCTAACCTACCTAACCTAACCTAACCTAACTTTTTCGGCCACCTAACCTAACCTAACCTATAAAGATAGGTTAGGTTAGGTTAGGTAGGGTTGGTTAGGTTCGGTCATATATCTACGTTAATTTTAACTCCAATAAAAAAAAATGACCTCATACATAATGAAATGGGTAGCTTTATCATTTAATGAGAAAAAAATAGAGAAAATATATTAATTCAGGAAAACTTGGCTTATTAGGCAAATCGGGCCTTGCATAGTAGACTGAGAAGTGCGTTCTGGCTACTAGGTACGACATATATATATATATATATATATATATATATATATATATATATATATATATATATATATATATATATATATATAGATAATCTCAACCCTGCACTGGGAGACATTGCACAGGACCTCCTGGTGGAACTAACTAGATTCTACAATACATGACTAGTTGGCAACATTCCAGAGACCTTACGGCATTTCATATTTGGCGCTACCCTCTGTGCCCTGAGGAAAAAGGATGGAGGAATCAGGGCAATAGCTGTGGGCAATTCACTCCGGCGTCTCGTCGCTAAGGCTGCTGCTAGAACAGTTAGCCAGGCAGCAGCAGACATTCTGAAGCCACAACAGCTTATGTATGGTATTCCCAAGGATGTGAGGCAGTGGCTCATGCAGCTAGAACTTACATTGACAACATTACAGAAGAGAAAGCCCTGATTAAACTGATTTCAAAAATTCCTTCAACCTGGTAAGAAGGGATGCAGTACTTAATGTGGTTCATCGATATTTTCCTTCCCTCTACCCGTTTGTACACTCTTGTTACAGCAAGGACCTGACTCTGTTGTTCAGAGAACATGAAATCGAATCACAAGAAGGTATCCAACAGGGTGACCCCCATGCTCCCTTTTTTCCTGCCTAGTCATCAAGGAATTTACTGATAACCTGTCCAGTGAGCTTGCTCAACATTTGGTTTTTGGACGATGGTACTCTAGCTGGCTCCCCAGACGGTACTACGTAGTCTTCCCGACTTGGTGCATTCTTTTGATAATTACTTACTAACTTAGCTCCCAAGACTCCCTCTTGGAAAGCAGAAGAATAATTCGGGAGTAAGGAGCAAGTCTAGGACTCACCTTGAACTCTTCCAAGTGTGAAATAACCTCCACCAACCAGCAGATAATTGAGCGAATAAAGGGTGTTTTGCCGGATATCCATTTAACCAACCATGAGGACAGCACACACCTAGGAACTCCTCTTGGTGGGAAGGCCATCAACGAGGTCCTAGATAAGAAGATCGCTGACCTGAAGAGGATGGATGAGAGGATTGAAGACATTGCTGCTCATGATGCACTTTACCTCATCTCCAGATGCTTATCCATCCCCCAGGCTGACCTACTTTCTTAGCTGTTCGCCAGCTTTCAATAATATTAAATTAGAAGAGCATGACAGCTTGCTGAAATCAATGTGAGGAAAAGCCCTCAACCTTCCTCTCAGCGACTCACAGTGGAAACAAGCCTCCCTTTCTGTCAGATTTGGGAGCCGTGGCATTTGCACAGCTATTGGTGTACCAGCGCTCCTGTCCCCTTCAGTGGCATCTGACAACCTGGTGAAGGAAACCCTACCCGAATCCTACCCGATTATCTAGGTCAACAGGCAGGGGTGCATGATCCCAGCTTAACAGAGTGCACCACCGAATGGGTCTCTCTTACAGGACCATCACCCCAACCACCACCTTCTGAATCTCACAAGCAATCCAGCTGAGATCGCCTTACTATAGACCAAGCAGCTGCAACATGCCTGGAAGCCATAACAACACCACACGACACTACCCGACTCCCCATGCAGGTGACTTCCTATTAGAAACCCCCAGTGTCTGCACCCGGGACACCGCAGGATCTCCGAATTGCTGTGGCCCTCCGCATTGCTGCCCCAGTCCTCACCAAATATAGGTGTATTTGCGAAGAGGCAGTGGCCGACAGTTACTGCCGGTATGGCCTGCTTTGCTAAAGCACAGGAGGATGGGCATGAAAGACACAGCGATGTAAATGACATTATTAAGAGAAGCCTTACCACAGTCGGTCATGCCTATATGTAGATCGATGGTGACATCCTTCATTGGGGCATGCCAACACCTTAGATCACAATGTATTAGAGTGTAAGCTTCTTGAAAACTATAGAAATAAGGGCATCAGTAGTGTACCACACCAAATTATTTGGAAGTGCGATGGACGTACAGACACTTTGCCCCAAGAGTGTAATACTCAGAAACTTGTAATGCAGCTTGTAATAAGTACTATGTGATGACTATTGAAATGTGAAATGTAAAATTGTATTATTACTTGTCTACTGCATGGAATTGCGAGTCCCTTGAGGGACACGAGTTCTCGGGGGAGGGGGGGGGATAGAAATAGCCTAACCTGCTCTATCCTTTTGAGATGTATTTTACTATGTCATTAAACTTACTTGAACTTGAGCAATTAATCTACTTGATGTGTTTTTTTAAGGAAATCGTTTGTTCCGACACCGAAAAAGTATTCGGTCATCTCCATCAATGTTTCACACTTGACCAGAATAGAATCCTTGAGACTCTGAGAAGGAGGTGGGAATAGTTATTTATAATTCCTAAATCATTTAACTTAGGTCTACCCTGACCAGTCAATGTTCCTTCCGTTCCCCCATACCATTAACAATACAAATTTAGGTAGGGCCAGCCCCAAGCGTCTGCCCTCTAACTTTGAACAGAGAAACATTCTTTCTTTTAGTATAGATATACATATAGATCGGGTAATGTATGGGTCGACCCGGATTTTGTTTCTCTGTCTCTGTTTCTGTCTGTCTCTGTCTGGACGAACGTGACTGTGTCCGTCAGTGTCCACATAAAAATTGACACACACACACACACACACACACACACACACACACACACACACACACACACACACACACACACACACACACACACACACACACACACACACACACATGGAGAGCTAAGCTGCTGGACGTGGCAACAAGAAACTTTCTAAGCCAGCATACCAAAGAGCCAACAAGAATGAGAGGAGAAGATGAACCAGCAATGCTTGATTTGATATTTACCCTAAATGAATGGGATATAAGGGAAGTTAAGATGGAAGCGCCCTTGGGAATGAGTGACCACAGTGTATTGAACTTTGAGTACCTGGTAGAGCTAGGACTTATCTCCCCCCAAAAAGAACTAGGAATCAAAAGGCTGGCATACCGAAAGGGGAATTATGAACAGATGAGAAGTTTCCTAAGTGAAATACCTTGGGACACAGACCTCAGAGACAAGTCTGTACAGGGTATGATGGACTATGTTACCCACAAGTGTCAGGAGGCAGTAAACAGGTTCATCCCGGCCCAAAGGGAAAAATCCGAGAAGCAACAGAAGAATCCATGGTATAATAGGGCATGTATGGAAGCGAAGAAACTGAACAAAAAGGCGTGGAGGAACTTCCGGAATAACAGAACACCAGAAAGCAGGGAGAGATACCAGAGAACCAGGAATGAGTACGTCAGGGTGAGAAGAGAAGCAGAGAAAAATTTTGAAAATGATATAGCAAACAAAGCCAAGACCGAACCAAAGCTACTCCACAGTCACATCAGAAGGAAAACAACAGTGAAAGAACAGGTATTGAAACTTAGAACAGGCGAGGACAGGTATACAGAGAATGACAGAGAGGTGTGTGAGGAACTCAACAAGAGGTTCCAGGAGGTCTTCACAATAGAACAGGGTGAGGTCACTGTGCTAGGAGAAAGGGAGGTAAACCAGGCGGCCTTGGAGGAGTTCGAAATTACGAGAGAGGAGGTCAAGAGACACCTGCTGGATCTGGATGTTAGAAAGGCGGTTGGTCCAGATGGGATCTCACCATGGGTACTGAAAGAGTGTGCAGAGGCACTTTGCTTGCCACTCTCCATAGTGTATAGTAAATCACTAGAGACGGGAGACCTACCAGAAATATGGAAGACGGCGAATGTGGTCCCAATATACAAAAAGGGCGACAGACAAGAGGCACTGAACTACAGGCCAGTGTCCTTGACTTGTATACCATGCAAGGTGATGGAGAAGATCGTGAGAAAAAACCTGGTAACACATCTGGAGAGAAGGGACTTCGTGACAAATCGCCAACATGGATTCAGGGAGGGTAAATCTTGCCTTACAGGCTTGATAGAATTCTACGATCAGGTGACACAGATTAAGCAAGAAAGAGAGGGCTGGGCGGACTGCATTTTCTTGGATTGTCGGAAAGCCTTTGACACAGTACCGCATAAGAGGCTGGTACATAAGCTGGAGAGACAGGCAGGTGTAGCTGGTAAGGTGCTCCAGTGGATAAGGGAGTATCTAAGCAATAGGAAGCAGAGAGTTACGGTGAAGGGTGAGACCTCCGATTGGCGTGAAGTCACCAGTGGAGTCCCACAGGGCTCTGTACTCGGTCCTATCTTGTTTCTGATATATGTAAATGATCTCCCGGAGGGTATCGATTCATTTCTCTCAATGTTTGCGGACGATGCTAAAATTATGAGAAGGATTAAAACAGAAGAGGACTGTTTGAGGCTTCAAGAAGACCTAGACAAGCTGAAGGAATGGTCGAACAAATGGTTGTTAGAGTTTAACCCAACCAAATGTAATGTAATGAAGATAGGTGTAGGGAGCAGGAGGCCAGATACAAGGTATCATCTGGGAGAGGAAATTCTTCAGGAGTCAGAGAAGGAAAAAGACTTGGGGGTTGATATCACGCCAGACCTGTCTCCTGCAGCACATATCAAGCGGATAACATCAGCGGCATATGCCAGGCTGGCCAACATACGAACGGCATTCAGAAACTTGTGTAAAGAATCATTCAGAACTTTGTATACCACATATGTCAGGCCAATCCTGGAGTATGCAGCCCCAGCATGGAGTCCATATCTAGTCAAGGATAAGACTAAACTGGAAAAGGTTCAAAGGTTTGCCACCAGACTAGTACCCGAGCTGAGAGGTATGAGCTACGAGGAGAGACTACGGGAATTAAACCTCACTTCGCTGGAAGACAGAAGAGTTAGGGGGGACATGATCACCACATTCAAGATTCTGAAGGGGATTGATAGGGTAGATAAAGACAGTCTATTTAACACAAGGGGAACACGCACAAGGGGACACAGGTGGAAACTGAGTGCCCAAATGAGCCACAGAGATATTAGAAAGAACTTTTTTAGTGTCAGAGTGGTTGACAAATGGAATGCATTAGGGGGTGATGTGGTGGAGGCTCACTCCATACACAGTTTCAAGTGTAGATATGACAGAGCCCGATAGGCTCAGGAATCTGTACACCTGTTGATTGACGGTTGAGAGGCGGGACCAAAGAGCCAGAGCTCAACCCCCGCAAACACAACTAGGTGAGTACACACACACACACACCAGATGGCGTTTCACCATGGGTTCTGAGAGAATGTGCATCTGAGCTCAGCATTCCACTTCACCTGATCTTTCAGGCATCCCTGTGTACAGCAATCGTAGCAGACGTGTGGAAACAGGCTAACATAGTTCCAATCTACAAAAGTGGCAGCAGGGAAGACCCCCTCAATTATAGACCTGTATCATTGACAAGTGTAATAGTGAAAGTATTGGAAAAGCTAATCAAAACTAAATGGGTAAAACACCTGGAGAGAAATGATATAATATCAGACAGACAGTATGGTTTTCGATCTGGAAGATCCTGTGTATCGAATTTACTCAGTTTCTATGATCGAGCCACAGAGATATTACAGGAAAGAGATGGTTGGGTTGACTGCATCTATCTGGACCTAAAAAAGGCTTTCGACAGAGTTCCACATAAGAGGTTGTTCTGGAAACTGGAAAATATTGGAGGGGTGACAGGTAAGCTTCTATCATGGATGAAAAATTTTCTGACTGATAGAAAAATGAGGGCAGTAATCAGAGGCAATGTATCGGAATGGAGAAATGTCACAAGTGGAGTACCACAGGGTTCAGTTCTTGCACCAGTGATGTTTATTGTCTACATAAATGATCTACCAGTTGGTATACAGAATTATATGAACATGTTTGCTGATGATGCTAAGATAATAGGAAGGATAAGAAATTTAGATGATTGTCATGCCCTTCAAGAAGACCTGGACAAAATAAGTATATGGAGCACCACCTGGCAAATGGAATTTAATGTTAATAAATGTCATGTTATGGAATGTGGAATAGGAGAACATAGACCCCATACAACCTATATATTATGTGAGAAATCTTTAAAGAATTCTGATAAAGAAAGAGATCTAGGGGTGGTTCTAGATAGAAAACTATCACCTGAGGACCACATAAAGAATATTGTGCAAGGAGCCTATGCGATGCTTTCTAACTTCAGAATTGCATTTAAATACATGGATGGCGATATACTAAAGAAATTGTTCATGACTTTTGTTAGGCCAAAGCTAGAATATGCAGTTGTTGTGTGGTGCCCATATCTTAAGAAGCACATCAACAAACTGGAAAAGGTGCAAAGACATGCTACGAAGTGGCTCCCAGAACTGAAGGGCAAGAGCTACGAGGAGAGGTTGGAAGCATTAAACATGCCAAAACTAGAAGACAGAAGAAAAAGAGGTGATATGATCACTACATACAAAATAGTAACAGGAATTGATAAAATCGACAGGGAAGATTTCCTGAGACCTGGCACTTCAAGAACAAGAGGTCATAGATTTAAACTAGCTAAACACAGATGCCGAAGAAATATAAGAAAATTCAACTTCGCAAATAGAGTGGTAGACGGTTGGAACAAGTTAAGTGAGAAGGTGGTGGAGGCCAAGACCGTCAGTAGTTTCAAAGCGTTATATGACAAAGAGTGCTGGGAAGACGGGACACCACGAGCGTAGCTCTCATCCTGTAACTACACATAGGTAATTACACACACACAGGTTTAGTAGGTCACTGGAAACGGGGGACCTACCAGAAATATGGAAGACTGCTAATGTAGTACCAATATACAAAAAGGGTGACAGACAAGAGGCACTGAACTACAGGCCAGTGTCCTTAACTTGTATACCATGCAAGGTGATGGAGAAGATTGTGAGAAAAAACCTAGTAACACATCTAGAGAGAAGAGACTTCGTGACAACCCATCAACATGGGTTCAGGGAGGGTAAATCTTGCCTTACATTCTTGATAGAATTCTACGATCAGGTAACAAAGATTAAACAAGAAAGAGAAGGGTGGGCGGACTGCATTTTTTTGGACTGTCGGAAAGCCTTTGACACAGTACCCCATAAAAATTTGATGCATAAGCTGGAGAAACAGGCAGGAGTAACTGGTAGGGCGCTCCAGTGGATAAGGGAGTACCTAAACAATAGGAAGCAGAGAGTTACAGTGAGGGGTGAGACCTCAGACTGGCGTGAAGTCACCAGTGGAGTCCCACAGGGCTCTGTACTTGGACCTATCTTGTTTCTGATATACGTAAATGATCTCCCAGAGGGTATAGACTCATTCCTCTCAATGTTTGCTGACTACGCCAAAGTTATGAGAAGGATTAAGACAGAGAAGGACAGCTTGAGGCTTCAAGAAGACCTGGACAAGCTGAAGGAATGGTCGAACAAATGGCTGTTAGAGTTTAATCCAAGCAAATGTAATGTAATGAAGATAGGGGTAGGAAGCAGGAGACCTGATACAAAGTATCACTTGGGAGATGAAATACTTCAAGAGTCAGAGAGAGAGAAAGACCTGGGGGTTGATATCACGCCAGACCTGTCCCCTGAAGCTCATATCAAGAGGATAACAGCAGCAGCATATGCCAGGTTGGCTAACATAAGAACGGCCTTTAAAAACTTGTGTAAGGAATCTTTCAGAACATTATATACCACATATGTCAGACCAATCCTGGAGTATGCGGCACCAGCATGGAGTCCATATCTAGTCAAGCATAAGACTAAAATGGAAAAGGTTCAAAGGTTTGCCACCAGACTAGTACCTGAGCTGAGAGGTATGAGCTACGAGGAGAGACTACGGGAATTAAACCTCACTTCGTTGAAAGACAGAAGAGTTAGGGGGGACATGATCACCACATTCAAGATCCTCAAGGGAATCGACAGGGTTGATAAAGACAAGCTGTTTAACACAAGGGGAACACTCACTAGGGAACACAGGTGGAAACTGAGTGCCCAAATGAGCCACAGAGATATTAGAAAGAACTTTTTTAGTGTCAGAGTGGTTGACAAATAGAATGCATTAGGAAGTGATGAGGTGGAGGCTGACTCCATACACAGTTTCAAGTGTAGATATGATAGAGCCCAATAGGCTCAGGAACCTGTACACCTGTTGATTGACAGTTGAGAGGCGGGACCAAAGAGCCAGAGCTCAACCCCCGCAAGCACAACTAGGTGAGTACACACACAGAGGGAGGGGGAGTAGCACTCCTAATAAAGCGGAAATGGAAGTTTGATGACCTGGGAAATCGGGTTACCAATGAGGGCACAAGTTTCATACATGGAACTCTGACAGTAGATGGGAGGAAGATTGTGATCTTGATAATCTACAATCCCCCACCAAACAGTAGAAGACCCAGGCAGGAGTATGATGACAACAACAAGGCATGTATAGATGAACTGCAGAAGGCAGCAACACTAGCCTACAGAATGAGAGCGAAGCTGCTGATCATGGAGTACCTAAATCTTGGAGAGATAAATAAGGAATCAGGGAATCCCGATGGAGGGGACGAAACGTGGGGAGCGAAGTTAGTAGATGTTATAGACAGGAATTTCCTAACACAACATGTGAAGGAAGACACAATTGAAAGAGGAGGAGATGCACCGAGGCTATTAATATTAGACCTGATTTTCACCCAAAACGTAGGAGATATCGAGAATTTGGAGCATAAAATACCTCTAGGGGCCAGTGTCCATTGTGTCTTAGTCTTTGACTACATGATGGAATTCAAACTTATGACCATGGGACAAGAGATCTGGGAAAGGAGAGTTGACTACAGGAAAGGGGACTATAAGAGGATAAGGGACTATCTGGGTGAAGTGCAGTGGGAGGAAGAAATTAAAGGAAAAACAGTCCAAGATATGATGGACCTAGTCATACAGAAATGCCAGGAGGCCGAAGAGAGATTTATACCAACAGTAAAGGGAAAAAATAAGAAGAAATATAATAACCCATGATTTAATAGACAGTGTCAGGAAGCAAAAATGGCCAGCAGGCGGGAGTGGAGGAAGTACAGAAGACAAAGAACAGAGGACAACAGGATCAGATGCAACAGAGCTAGGAACGATTACATTAACATAAGACGAACATCGGAAAGGGACTATGAGAACGATATTGCAATCAAAGTGAAAAAGCAACCTAAGTTACTACACAGCCATATAAGAAGAATAATGTCGGTGAACGACCAAGTGACAAGACTAAGGAAAACAGAGGGGGCATATACTGAAAGTGACAAGGAAATCTGCGAGGCACTGAATGCCAGTTTCCATGAAGTGTTCACTACCGAGCTTGAGCAGCTCCCATTGTTGGAAGGGGTTGCCCTAGATGAAAGACTAACATATATAGAGGTGACAGCAGAGGAGGTAATGAAACAGTTGACAACTCTAG
>NC_091216.1:8971572-8991572 GCF_040958095.1 Procambarus clarkii | reverse complement strand
TGAGTAAAAGTCATAGCACAAGTCATTGTTGTAGAGAACTTGAGGCCATGATTGGTGGCCCATGATGGCACGGCATCAATCGCAAGTTGAAGCCGTCGTTGAAGGAGAGGCGAATCATCACCTCAATAGTAAAGAGTAACATCGTCAACATAAAGAGCGGAGATGCCAGAAGGGAGGGAAGAAAGAAGACCATTGAGGGCAACCAGAAAAAAGGAGTGCCCAGAACACTACCTTGGGGTACACCTTCGTACTGCCAAAAAGAGGCAGAAAGAGTGGCACCAAGCCTGACTCTAAAGAAACGACGAGAGAGGAAGCTTAGGAGAAAGAGAAGGGTATTACCACGAAGGCCAAAAGAACGAAGTTGTGACAGAATATGGTATCTCCAAGTGGTGTCATAAGCCTTTTCAAGGTCAAAAAAGACAACAACAACGGAAGTCTTCGCAGAAAAAGCAGTACGAAGATAGAACTCCAAATTCACAAGGACATCCGTCGTGCTGCGGCATTTGCAAAAACCAAATTGAGAAGGAGAGAGGTGGTGATGGTGTTCCAAGAACCACATCAGATGAACATTTACCATGCGCTCAAAGACTCAACTTGTGAGTCTTTGAGTCCTACGGGCCACCGCACTAGCATTCCGAAACAAAACAAAAGAATCAGCCGTCTGCCGGCATCTGTGTTTCTTCCAGGTTGCACGCTTACAGTGGACAGCCCGAGCACAATCCGCATTCCACCAGGGAACGCACTTCCACGTGCCTCGGGAGGTAGAGCGAGGAATAGAGCGCAGGGCAGCGTCGAAGACGGTGTCATGAAAAAGGAGGAGGGCGCGAGGAAGAGGGAGAGAGGAGAGGTCAAAGAGAGTAGCACGGAGGGTGAATAGGTTCCAGTCACTTTTGGCAAACTGCCACCTAGCGAAGGAGACGGGAGGCCGGAAAGAGAAAAAGGAAACGAGAATGGGGAAATGATCAGCGTTATGGAGGTCATCAAGAACCAGCCACGTGAAATCTAAGTAAAGGGACAACGAGCAGAGAGAAAGATCAAGACAGGAAAGGGTGCAAGTCCGAGAGTCCACATGAGTGGACTCACCAGATTTCAGAAGAGATAGAGAAGAAGCAAGGACGAACGGTTCGAGAAGTCAGTCTCGGGTGTTTGTCAGAACATCATCCCAGAGGGTATGTCGACAGATGAAATCACCCGAAAGGAACACCAGCTCTGGAAAGGAGTCCAGGAGGTGCTTAAGATCAGGAAGGGAAAGGAGGACATTTAGGGAGAGATAAATGGAACAGACTGTATAGACCATTTACTCACAAAAACACGGGCAGCAGAACAATAAATAGGTGACGGAAGAAGTAGGGGACGAAGGGAATTTCAGAATGAATCAAGAGAGCAGTAGAGTTATGGGCCACAGCTGTTGCTGGGGGGAGGGGGGGGGGGGAAGAAACGAATAAACAAGAAAGTGACCAGAACGAGCACCAAGCATTGGTTCCTGGAGACAAACACAAAGCGGTGAAAACTGTGTAATTCGAAGTTGGAGTTCATGGAAGTTGGCATAAAATCCACGAATATTCCATTGAAGAATAGACATTACCAAAGAGAAAGGACAGTAACAGAGAACAATGAAGAAACAAAGGTAAAGAAGAACACAATATATTAAAGAATCTCAAGATCAGGAGCAGGGTCAGCAAAATCTGGGTTAGGGGGGCTTGGGTAAACTTAGTAAGGATGGAAGGAAAGGAGCAGGAGGACCGACCAGAGGCGGACTGACGGGGCCCAGAGGAGGAGGAGGAGACAACCGAGAGGGGCAGTCAAGGACAGCAGGAGGGGGGTTAGAAATCAGGGAATGCACCTCAGCAAGGGCAGCAACCGAGAGGGAATCGGGGGCGAAAGAAACCTCCTTATGGGACAGGGGGCCCGACCACTGATATGGGAGGGGACGTAGTGATAGAGTCAGAGGGAGGGGGCGAGGAAGAAAGTGATGCCTTCTTACCCGCTGGGGAGGAAGAAGGAGAGGAGCCAGGCTTACGTTTCTGACTCGAAGAGACAGGCGTTCCAGTAACGTACCAGGCAACAGACTCAATGGTCTCAGCAGGAGAAGAGGAACGGGAGCAATCAACACGAAGATTGCTGGGAGGGTGATGGACATCAACCAGGACAGACAGGCGGCATGGAGGATCAAGAGACTGGGAGGAGGGTTGGGAAGAAAGAGTGGGGGCAGATGGAAAAGAAGACATAGGAGACATGGTGGACTGGGTAGGAAGGGGGAAAACTCCAGATGGAGAACCAGGAGGGAGACTTTTCGGGACAGGACGCAAAAGAATAGGGGAGGAGGTGGTGGGTGTGTTCGAGTCTAAGTCCTGAAAACGGTTGTGAGACTGAAAAAGATGGGAAGGAAGAGGAGAGGTAGAACGCAACATACGAGTGTAGGATACGCCTCCGAAATGGGTGAGACGACGAAGTTGGCATCTCGCTTCAGGAAAAGACAGACGATCACAGTGTTTCAAGTTGAGGACGGCTTCCTCGAGTTTGTAGTGTATACAAGAGCGTGAGAAGGTAGGGTGGGCCTCACTGCAATTGAGGCAGCGAGCCTGGGGAGAAGTGCACTCGGACTTAGAATGATCATCGTCCCCACACATGGGACATAGATGCACATTACATGTGCATTTGAGGACACCGTGCCTGAACTTCTAACACTTATTGCAAAGTCTAGGAGAGGGAATGTACTCCTGAACGGAGCATCTGGCACCAGCACGAATAATAGAGGGCGGAAGGGCCCTACTATCAAAGGTGATTTTTACAACTTGAAGCGGCTGACAGCGACGACCACGAGGGAGTCGAGTAAACGTGTCCACCTGGAGGACAGAATGGCCTTGGGCTTCGAGGATATGTTTAATATCCTCATGGCAGCCTTTGAGGTCCCTAACACAAGTTGCAACATGGCGACGGAGGAGAACAGTGCCAACACTGGCATTTAACCGAGCGTTTTTGGAGACCCGAACAGGGGTCTCCTCAATGCAAGACAAAACAGCTGAGCGAGTAGCTGAATCCTGAGAAGGAGCAGCGACGACATGCATACCGTAACTGGTGAAGTTAAAAGTAACAGAGGCATCTACCGAATCAACAAGGTGTTTATTGAGGGAAAAATCGTCAGGAAGAGTAGAATCCAGATGGTGGAGATCAAAGTAAACCAAACGAGACGTAAGTATTAGTATGGGAAGGGATCATGTGAGTGCGGTCGTGGCGGGGACGGCGTTGAGAACCCCCAGAGTGAGAGGGGGTAAAAGGCACAGTAGTCACAATGAGAGACAGAGCCGTGCCAGGGGACGAGGTGGTCACCACTGGGGGCTGGGAACTCTACCCTACCTCAGAGGAGGAAGGGAGCTGAGGAGAGTAGTCAGGAGGTTATCTTGAGGTTATCTTGAGATGATTTCGAGGCTTTAGTGTCCCCGCGGCCCGGTCCGCGACCAGGCCTCCACCCCCAGGAAGCAGCCCATGACAGCTGACTAACACCCAGGCACCTATTTTACTGCTAGGTAACAGGGGCATAGGGTGAAAGAAACTCTGCCCATTGTTTCTCGCCGGCGCCTGGGATCGAACCCAGGACCACAGGATCACAAGTCCAGCGTGCTGTCCGCTCGGCCGACCGACCAGGAGGGTCAAAGGAGGAGCAAGGTCGGGGACCAATGCAGCGGGGGCTACAGAGCCTGGTCTTCCAAAATAGTCTGACTCGGGGGCTTGGTCGCCCGCCCCACGAGCCTGAGAAGATACAACAGTCAACATACAAGAGGAACATTATCTGACATAAAAATGAGGAAAGACTTTCATTCATGGATGTGCCTCCACAACCACCATGGAGCCACAATTAGAGGTAGGACACCCAACAAGAGACATGTTGGCGATCATGCAGGGCCCCCCCCCCCCAGGCGTGCGTCGTGAGTATACGCCCCACAAATGCCACCTTAAGAACCGTCAGTCCATCGAGATCGGGTTCAGTGACGAAAGGAGGATTGACAATAAAACGGGCCCCTCATTCGAGACGTTGGGTGCTACAGTTCTACGAGTGCAAGAGTATGCCTCCCCAAACACCCGGATGTCAAAATAAAAGAAGGCAGAAAGAAGAATCAAAACAGGCAAAAGGTCGACGGGGAATGACAATGAGAAAGGAGAAGAGGGGGGAGAAAAACGAAACAGAAGGAAAAGGAAAAGCGATCCAGCATAATTAGAGAGGACAGCAGCAGGAGCACAAGGCTACATAAGGACAGAGGACTGTCCCAAGTAGCATCATACTCCGGCAACCGCCCACCGAGCCCCCTCACGGCAACAACGAGCTGGACAGGGATAGGGGGTTGTACTAGAAAATGGAAATGGCTCGCAAAAGTAACGTACTGTTCCATTTTCTGTTTAGGGTTCTTTGGCTTAGTTAGGTTAGGAGAGGATACTGTAAATTAGCCGTTTTCTTGACGTTTTGAAACCTAAGGAGAACGGACCGAACACTTTACCTTTATTTATTTATTTGACAATTAGAAATTGTAGCTACGTCTTTAGTCAAGGGTTAGTAAAAAAAAACTTAAGATTTTTCTTAAACCCCACATCACCTGGTTTTTCATATATATATATATATATATATATATATATATATATATATATATATATATATATATATATATATATATATATATATATAACGATGCATAAGCAACAGGGCTCCATTAAGGAACATATAATCTCTTTCCACAAACAAACCATTACCAGAGAAATCTTAGCAAACAATCTTGAGGTTATCTTGAGATGATTTCGGGGCTTTTTAGTGTCCCCGCGGCCCGGTCCTCGACCAGGCCTCCACCCCCAGGAAGCAGCCCATGACAGCTGACTAACTCCCAGGTACCTATTTACTGCTAGGTAACAGGGGCATTCCGGGTGAAAGAAACTTTGCCCATTTGTTTCTGCCTCGTGCGGGAATCGAACCCGCGCCACAGAATTACGAATCCTGCGCGCTATCCACCAGGCAACGAGGCCCCGACGAGAACAACACAGAAATCATCGATAGAAAACAGTGATAGCAGGCGGCTAAACGTCTGCGAGGCACTACACATCAAGAAGTCAACACCAGCAATCAACAGCCAATTAATGCACAGCTATATTCTACCCACTTCAAGACTCCGCTCCAATATAGAAGCATCAAGAAATATGGACCAATAGGCTTTCTACAATTACTTCCATTCAATACCCATTGTTTCGTGTTCTGTCTTGTGTTTGAATATATATATATATATATATATATATATATATATATATATATATATATATATATATATATATATATATATATATATATATATATATATATATATATTTATATATATATATATATATATATATATATATATATATATATATATATATATATATATATATATATATATATATATATATATATATAATTTGGTGCGGAGGGATGCTGTACTCCGTGCGGTTCATAGTCATTTCCCTTCCCTCTACCCATTTGTACATTCATGCTACAGTATGGATCTTAAGCTACTTTTTGGCGAACATGAAGTTGACTCGCGAGAAGGCGTCCAACAGGGTGACCCCCTTGCTCCTCTCCTTTTCTGCTTAGTTATCAAACAAGTCACAGAGGTCCTGTCCAGCGAGCTTAACATCTGGTTCTTGGATGATGGTACCCTAGCTGGTTCCCAAGACTCAATCCTGGAGGACATCAGAAAAATCCAGGAGCAAGGTGCAGTTTTAGGCCTCACCCTGAACCCTTCTAAATGTGAAATAATATGTTCCAACCAGGACATCGTAGAGAGAATAGAGGGTCTTCTGCCAAATATCCATAAAACTAAACCTGAAGACAGCACACTCCTAGGAGCTCCCCTGGGGTTGAAAGCCATCGATGAGGTCCTTGATAAGAAAATCGCCGACCTTAAGAGGATGGATGGGAGGATTGAGGATATTGATGCTCATGATGCACTCTACCTCATCACCAGATGTCTGTCCCTCCCCACGTTAAACTACTTTCTGAGGTGTTCACCATCTTACAGTAGCCAAAAACTAAGTGAGTATGACCGGTTACTGAAATCAATGCTAGAAAAAGCTCTTAACCTCTCTCTTGATGACCTACAGTGGAAACAAGCCTCTCTTCCCGTAAGACTTGGGGGCCTCGGAGTTCGAACAGCAACGCAAATCGCTGTTCCAGCCTTCCTGTCCTCCTTATCAGCATCCGACGACCTTGTGAAGGAAATTCTACCTGCCCACCTACATCAGCTGGCAGGTGTACATGATCCCAATTTTACACGCTGTGCCACAGAGTGGGCCTCTCGTGCAGGCCAATCACCTCAACCACCATCCCCAAAAGCCCACAAGCAATCCAGCTGGGATGGCACCATTGTAGACCAAGTTGCTGCAGAGTGCCTGGGTGCTGCAACAACACAACACGACATTGCTCGCCTCACAGCAGTAGCAGCACCACATGCAGGGGATTTCCTGTTAGCAACCCCAATGTCGGCAACTGGCACGCGTCTCACACCACACGCCCTCCGAATTGCTGTGGCCCTCCGCCTTGCTGCCCCAATCCACACCAGATATAGGTGTATTTGCGGCGAGGTGGTGGCTGACAGGTACGGCCACCATGGCCTACTCTGCCAAAGCACAGGGGGATGGCACTCGAGGCACAGTGAAGTTAACGACATCATCAAGAGGAGCCTCACCACAGCTGGATGCCCAGCTGAAAGAGAGCCCCGTTACCTAACGCCCCGTAACTCTGATGCTCTTATTGGTCGCCCGGATGGTATCACAGTGAACCGCTGGAAGAATGGCAAGCAGTTGGTATGGGACTACACGTGTGTATCAACCCTGGCTAACACCTACATTAACCTCAGTGTTGCACAACCAGGTGGCGCTGCCACCCACAGGGAAGCAGCCAAATCCCGTAAGTATAGAGAACTGGATAACCACTACAATTTTGTCCCCATTGCTTCTGAGACACTCGGCGCCTGGGGTAAAAGTGCTACCAGTTTTTTGAATGAACTGGGTTCTAGGCTCATTGAAACAACAAGGGACTCAAGAGCTGCAAGCTTTCTTTTCCAGCGCCTCAGTGTGGCGATACAGAGGGGAAATGCGCACTGCATCCAGGGTTCCTGTCCGCCATCTGAGGAGCTGGAGGAACTCGACAACCTATGATAACCATCTTTGTAACCCATATGTAACTCCTTTTTTGTAACAAAGTTCAAATAAAGTAAATATATATGTGTACATACAAAAGAATGGGGGTGGTAGGAGAAGATAATATTAGTGTTCAGTGAGAAACCACAAGGTCTCCTCTGAATACTTTTTATTTTCTTCTCCGAGGCTATGGGTCCCCACATTGGCACCAGAGGTGGTACCCTCACAAACTTTTCTTTATATATATATATATATATATATATATATATATATATATATATATATATATATATATATATATATATATATATATATATATATATATATATTATATAGGAGGGGTACCACCTCTGGTGCAAATGTAGGGACCCATAGCCTCGGAGAAGAAAATAAAGAGTACTCAGAGAAGACCTTGTGGATCCTCACTGAACACTTTGATATTTTCTTCTCCTACCACCCCTATTCTTTTGTTAAGTGTGTATATTTATCTAACTTTATTTGAAAATGTCATTACACAAAAAAAGTTACAATATTGATTACATACAGGGTACAAGGCTGCTTGTCACAAGTTGAATAGCTCCTCCAGCTCCTCAGATGGCGGGCAGGAACCATGGATGCAGTGAGCATTTCCTCTCTGGATTGCCACACTAAGGCGCTGAAAAAGAAAACTGGCAGCTCTGGGGTCTCTTGTTGTTTCGATTAGCTTAGACCCCAACTCCTTTAAAAAGCTAGCAGCACTTTTACCCCAGGCACCAAGTGTCTCTGAGGCAATGGGGACAAAATTGTAGTGGTGCTCAAGGTCTCTGTATTTACGTGACTTGGCCGCTTCCCGGTGATTGGCAGCTCCTCCTGCTTGTGTAGCACTGAAGTCAACATAGGTACTGGCCAAAGTTGAAACGCAAGTGTAGTCCCACACCAACTGTCTACCATTCTTCCAGGGGTTCACCGTAATTCCGTCTGGGCGACCGACAGGCTCATCAGAGTTGCGGGACATTAGGTAACGGGGCTCTCTCTCTGCTGGACAACCGGCTGTGGTAAGGCTCCTCTTTAATGTCATTAACCTCGCCGTGTCTTGCATGCCATCCTCCCGTCCTTTGGCAAAGAAGGCCATGCCGTCCGTATCTGTCGGCCTCTGCCTCGCCGCAAATACACCTGTATTCGGTGTGGATTGGGGCAGCTAGGCGGAGAGCCACGGCAATTCGGAGGGCCTGCGGTGTGAGACGGGTGCCGGTTGCTGACATTGGGGTTGCTAATAGGAAATCACCTGCATGGGGAGCTGCTACAGCTCTAAGTCGGGCAGTGTCATGTGGTGTCGTCGCAGCTTCTAGCAAAGTTGCAGCTTCTTGGTCGGCAATGGGGCGATCCCAGCTGGATTGCTTATGGGCTTCAGAAGGCGGTGGTTGGGGTGCTGGTCCTGCGAGAGAGACCCATTTGGTTGTGCAGTCTGTGAAGCTGGGATCATGCACCCCTGCCTGTTGAACTAGGTGCTCAGGTAGGATTTCCTTCACCAGGTTGTCAGACCCCACTGAAGAGGACAGGAATGCTGGTACAGCAATTTCTGTTGCTGTGCGCACGCCAAGGCCCCCGAGTCTGACAGGAAGGGAGGCCTGTTTCCACTGTGAGTCGCTGAGGGAAAGATTGAGGGCTTTTTCTAGTGTTGATTTCAGCAAGCTGTCATACTCTTCTAATTTAATATTGTTGAAAGATGGCGAACATCTTAGAAAGTAGGTCAGCCTGGGAAGGGACAAGCATCTGGTGATGAGGTAAAGTGCATATATATATATATATATATATATATATATATATATATATATATATATATATATATATATATATATATATATATATATATATATATATATATATGTCGTACCTAATAGCCAGAACGCACTTCTCAGCCTACTATTCAAGGCCCGATTTGCCTAATAAGCCAAGTTTTCATGAATTAATGCTTTTTCGTCTACCTAACCTACCTAACCTAACCTAACCTAGCTTTTTTTGGCTACCTAACCTAACCTTACCTGTAAATACCTGTATAGGTTAGGTTAGGTTAGGTAGGGTTGGTTAGGTTCGGTCATATATCTACGTTAATTTTAACTCCAATAAAAAAAAATTGACCTCATACATAGAGAAAAGGGTTGCTTTATCATTTCATAAGAAAAAAATTATAGTAAATATATTATTTCAGGAAAACTTGGCTTATTAGGCAAATCGGGCCTTGAATAGTAGGCTGAGAAGTGAGTTCTGGCTACTAGGTACGACATATATATATATATATATATATATATATATATGTCGTACCTAGTAGCCAGAACTCACTTTTTGGCCTACTATTCAAGACCCGATTTGCCTAATAAGCCAAGTTTTCCTGAATTAATATATTTTTTCTAATTTTTTTCTTATGAAATGATAAAGCTACCCATTTCATTATGTATGAGGTCATTTTTTTTTTATTGGAGTTAAAATTAACGTAGATATATGACCGAACCTAACCAACCCTACCTAACCTAACCTAACCTATCTCTATAGGTTAGGTTTGGTTAGGTAGCCGAAAAAGTTAGGTTAGGTTAGGTTAGGTAGGTTAGGTAGTCGAAAAACAATTAATTCATGAAAACTTGGCTTATTAGGCAAATCGGGCCTTACATAGTAGGCTGAGAAGTGCGTTCTGGCTATTAGGTACGACATATATATATATATATATATATATATATATATATATATATATATATATATATGTCGTACCTAGTAGCCAGAACGCACTTCTCAGCCTACTATGCAAGGCCCGATTTGCCTAATAAGCCAAGTTTTCCTGAATTAATATATTTTCTCTAATTTTTTTCTCATGAAATGATAAAGCTACCCATTTCAATATGTATGACGTCAATTTTTTTTTATTGGAGTTAAAATTAACGTAGATATATGACCGAACCTAACCAACCCTACCTAACCTAACCTAACCTATCTTTATAGGTTAGGTTAGGTTAGGTAGCCGAAAAAGTTAGGTTAGGTTAGGTTAGGTAGGTTAGGTAGTCGAAAAAAAATTAATTCATGAAAACTTGGCTTATTAGGCAAATCGGGCCTTGCATAGTAGGCATAGAAGTGCGTTCTGGCTACTAGGTACGACATATATATATATATATATATATATATATATATATATATATATATATATATATATATATATATATATATTTATATACAATGAAGGTGAAAACATGGGGGGATACATAAGGGATAAACATAGGGGCTGCAGAAGGCTTATTGGCCCATACGAGGCATCTCCTATCTAAACACAAAGATTAATCCAGTGTAATTGGCCTGTTATGTTGGACATTGTCTTCTGTGTTGGCATCGATATGTTCTTGTCTTGTCCTTACTCTCATGGTGGGTAGAGTAAATAGTTCCGTGATTTGGGTGTTCATGGTAGGTCGCTCTATTCTTATGTGAATTGCCTCAAGAATTTGTAATCTTCTTGAATCTTGGGTTTTGTCTATTATGCAAGTATTCTTGTTCAACATTTCTCTTGTTAGAGTAATGTCATGGGCTTGTCTCATGTGATTCCTAGGGGCACCAGATTGAAGATGGCATGTCGAACGCCTCGTCAGCTTGGTCGACGTCATACCTATGTACTTACATTGAAGGTTACATCCTTCGTGGGGGCAAGTGTACATGTATACAACGCTTGACTGCTGTAGAGGGTTCTCCGTCGGCTTCGGGCTGTTTTTGATAAGGAGTTCGGAAGTCTTCTTGGTTTTGTAGAATATTATCAGGTTTATGTTTTGGTTAGGAGTAGTGCTTTTTACTCCTTTACGGATTATTTATTTCATTATTCTTTCCTCTTTTATATGTTCACTGTGCATGGTTGATTTGTAATATAATTTTATTGGGGGTGTTGTGGTTTCTGTTCTAGGTTCTGAATTATACCAACGGTCCAAGTGTCTTCTTATAGCAGCGTTTATTTCCGCGTTGCTATATCCGTTGTTCACCAATACCTGAGTTACTCTTTCAAACTCTCTACTCACGTTGCTCCATTCAGAGCAGTGGGTAAGCGCTCGACGAATATAAGCATTGAGAACACTGGCTTTGTATCTTTGGGGGCACTCACTTCTACCGTTCAGGCATAATCCTATGTTGGTGGGCTTGGTATATACGTTGGTGCTTAAAGAGGTTCCTGTTTTTGTTATTAGTACATCCAAGAATGGCAGACTGTTATTTTCACTATTTTCATGTGTAAATCGGAGTACTGACTCTCTCTCTAGGTGTCTTTTTAGGTCAATTAGTTCATCTGAGTCTTTTACTATTACGAATATGTCATCTACATAACGGCAGTATACAGTTGGTTTTTGTATGCTACTGAAGACCCTATCTTCGATGGTTCCCATATAAAAATTAGCAAATAAAACTCCTAAGGGGGAGCCCATTGCTACTCCGTCTATTTGTAAATACATGTCTCCTTGTGGACTGATGAAAGGGGCTTCCTTTGTACATGCTTCGAGAAGACTTTTCAAGTGTGGCTCAGGTATGTCTAATTTGGGGGTGCTCTCGTCTCTGTATACTCTGTCCAGTATCATTCCTATGGTTGTGTCGACTGGGACGTTGGTAAAAAGGGATTCAACGTCCAGGGAAGCGATGATTCCATCGGGCTGGGTAGATTTGATCAATTCTAGGAAATCTGCTGATGATTGTAGACTAAACTTACTTGGAGTGTATGGAGTTAGGAGTTCATTGAGTTTCTTTGCCAGGTGATAAGTTGGGGTTGGTATTTGGCTGATTATAGGGCGTAGTGGGTTACCTGGTTTATGCGTCTTAACATTGCCGTAGGCATATCCTAAGCCATAGTAGCCTTGAAGTTTATTGAAATGCACACTACCTTTCTTTGCGTTGATTGCTGTAATTGTTTTGTTTACTTTCCGCTTAAGGTCTTCTACGGGGTTCCTCGTGATTCGACGACTCCAAATTCAACGAATCACGAGGAACCCCGTAGAAGACCTTAAGCGGAAAGTAAACAAAACAATTACAGCAATCAACGCAAAGAAAGGTAGTGTGCATTTCAATAAACTTCAAGGCGACTATGGCTTAGGATATGCCTACGGCAATGTTAAGACGCATAAACCAGGTAACCCACTACGCCCTATAATCAGCCAAATACCAACCCCAACTTATCACCTGGCAAAGAAACTCAATGAACTCCTAACTCCATACACTCCAAGTAAGTTTAGTCTACAATCATCAGCAGATTTCCTAGAATTGATCAAATCTACCCAGTCCGATGGAATCATCGCTTCCCTGGACGTTGAATCCCTTTTTACCAACGTCCCAGTCGACACAACCATAGGAATGATACTGGACAGAGTATACAGAGACGAGAGCACCCCCAAATTAGACATACCTGAGCCACACTTGAAAAGTCTTCTCGAAGCATGTACAAAGGAAGCCCCTTTCATCAGTCCACAAGGAGACATGTATTTACAAATAGACGGAGTAGCAATGGGCTCCCCCTTAGGAGTTTTATTTGCTAATTTTTATATGGGAACCATCGAAGATAGGGTCTTCAGTAGCAGACAAAAACCAACTGTATACTGCCGTTATGTAGATGACATATTCGTAATAGTAAAAGACTCAGATGAACTAATTGACCTAAAAAGACACCTAGAGAGAGAGTCAGTACTCCGATTTACACATGAAAATAGTGAAAATAACAGTCTGCCATTCTTGGATGTACTAATAACAAAAACAGGAACCTCTTTAAGCACCAACGTATATACCAAGCCCACCAACATAGGATTATGCCTGAACGGTAGAAGTGAGTGCCCCCAAAGATACAAAGCCAGTGTTCTCAATGCTTATATTCGTCGAGCGCTTACCCACTGCTCTGAATGGAGCAACGTGAGTAGAGAGTTTGAAAGAGTAACTCAGGTATTGGTGAACAACGGATATAGCAACGCGGAAATAAACGCTGCTATAAGAAGACACTTGGACCGTTGGTATAATTCAGAACCTAGAACAGAAACCACAACACCCCCAATAAAATTATATTACAAATCAACCATGCACAGTGAACATATAAAAGAGGAAAGAATAATGAAAGAAATAATCCGTAAAGGAGTAAAAAGCACTACTCCTAACCAAAACATAAACCTGATAATATTCTACAAAACCAAGAAGACTTCCGAACTCCTTATCAAAAACAGCCCGAAGCCGACGGAGAACCCTCTACAGCAGTCAAGCGTTGTATACATGTACACTTGCCCCCACGAAGGATGTAACCTTCAATGTAAGTACATAGGTATGACGTCGACCAAGCTGACGAGGCGTTCGACATGCCATCTTCAATCTGGTGCCCCTAGGAATCACATGAGACAAGCCCATGACATTACTCTAACAAGAGAAATGTGGAACTATTTACTCTACCCACCATGAGAGTAAGGACAAGACAAGAACATATCGATGCCAACACAGAAGACAATGTCCAACATAACAGGCCAATTACACTGGATTAATCTTTGTGTTTAGATAGGAGATGCCTCGTATGGGCCAATAAGCCTTCTGCAGCCCCTATGTTTATCCCTTATGTATCCCCCCATGTTTTCACCTTCATTGTATTATCACCTGACCTAATGCGGGTATAAAATCAACTAATATATATATATATATATATATATATATATATATATATATATATATATATATATATATATATATATATATATATATATATATATATTTATATATATATTTAATTAATTTGTTTAGAATATACCCCTGGTAAACCGCAGGTTCCAAGTTGTTTACAAATCTTAAAATGTTCTACTTTATTGTACATATTTGTATTACTAATTGTATTATGTTCATACATTTTTGGTATTTAGAACAGTATTTTTTCAGAAGGTACAGTAATAATTAAGCAGTTGTTTCTTGTATGTAAAGATATACAGTGCGGTACTGTAGTTTACAGTATACTGTATATTGTACAGTTTACCAATTATGGTGTTGTCTTATCAGAGATTTATCTGACCATAATATAAATATGTATAATAAATATGTAACGAAATACATTACAGTACGGTACCAAATACTGACTACTCTAATATTACAGAATGGTACCATTCATAACTACTTCCTTACAGTATGGTACCATTTATAACTGCTCTACCATTTGTTATGAACCCCAGGTAGCCTCATGAGGTAGGTCTGTCTTGTGAGAGTTATTCCACAACTGACTGGAAGCAGGAGTCAGGAGGAAGGAATTAAACTTTTACCCGAAGGAAGGAATTGCCCGAAACGTTATGCATGCTAGTGGCTACACAAGAATGTAAGAACTCTTGTTCTTAAATAAATAAAATAAATAAAATAAATAAAAAAAACTAAAAAAAAAGCGAACATCAGTATAACGGTACAGGGGGCGGCCTGAAGCCTATTGGGTGGTTGTACCTGTGTTGACCCTATTGTGAGATATTCTTTTAAGTGGACAAATTGAGCAGATGTTCCTCTGTGGCGTTTGTTAGGGGACTTCTCACACTCAAGACGAGACTGGAAGAAGCACTTAGTGGCAGTCCAAGAAGAATTGTGGGCAACTTGGTTAAGCACAATATTTGGGGCGACGTGGACACGTCACATCAGCCTTCTGCGGTAAGTTTTTTTTTTTTTGGCAGGGATGTGCGGGCCCTAAGCCTCTGGCTGGCCCACTAAGTGTTGCTTGTTTCTGTTTTACTTGGGTGGAGTAGGAGTATTTATGACTCGTATGGTCGCTTCAGTAAGATTTTGTCCCATGTGTTTTACAACTTCTTCCGCTCTGTTGAATCTTAGTTGAAATCTTAATCGGTTTGTAACTGTGCACTGTGTTAGATAATGTTCCAGTGGTCTGTCTGCCATTTCTCCACAGTGGTGACATTTCCTCTCATCTTCCGGAATCTGTTAGCCTATTTCCCATGCACATGGGTATCCAAGCCTGATGCGATGTAAGTGTACTTCTGTTGTTCTACTGCTCCCTTTCAACAAACTAAGTGGTTTGTAGTTGGTTGAATTCTTGTACCAACTCACAGATCCTGATGTTGCAACTGCTGTGTTGTGGTCACTGTACATCTTTTACATTGCTCTGTTTCTAATTGCTTTCTTAATCTGTGATACTCTGTGGTATGTAAATGTCTACATTTCTTTTCTTAGTTGCAAGTTTTGCAGCTTCGTCTGCAATGTCATTTCCTATTATTCCCACATGACTTGGCATCCAGTTGATAAGTACCCGTCGGCTGCGGTAAGTGCTCATTATTCTGTAATATATTGCTAGTTTTTGTTTGAGTGTGTGCCCAGCAATCGTAGAGACGTTTGTGGATGTAGTTTAGAAAGTTTGTGAAAATAGTGAGAAGATATAATGAGGTTAAGATGATTTGAAATTATGGAGGATGGAGCTACACATGCTCACTCGTCTGAGATCAGTGAGTGTCTGAGATGGGAAGAGCTCTGGCACCTAGCGAAGGAGAATTTCAGTGTGGACTCGTCCGGTGTGGGGGAGTATCCACTGCAGTAGGACCGGCGTGCAGAGTAGGACGTCGGATGGTGAAATTATATATATATATATATATATATATATATATATATATATATATATATATATATATATATATATATATATATATATATATATATATATATATATATATATATATATATATATATATATATATATATATGTCGTACCTAGTAGCCAGAACTCACTTCTCAGCCTACTATTCAAGGCCCGATTTGCCTAATAAGCCAAGTTTTCCTGAATTAATATATTTACTATAATTTTTTTCTTATGAAATGATAAAGCAACCCTTTTCTCTATGTATGAGGTCAATTTTTTTTTATTGGAGTTAAAATTAACGTAGATATATGACCGAACCTAACCAACCCTACCTAACCTAACCTAACCTATATTTATAGGTAAGGTTAGGTTAGGTAGCCAAAAAAAGCTAGGTTAGGTTAGGTTAGGTAGGTTAGGTAGACGAAAAAACATTAATTCATGAAAACTTGGCTTATTAGGCAAATCGGGCCTTGAATAGTAGGCTGAGAAGTGCGTTCTGGCTATTAGGTACGACATATATATATATATATATATATATATATATATATATAATAATATATATAATAATAATATAATAGTTTGTTATATATATATATATATATATATATATATATATATATATATATATATATATATATATATATATATATATATATATGTCGTACCTAATAGCCAGAACTCACTTCTCAGCCTACTATGCAAGGCCCGATTTGCCTAATAAGCCAAGTTTTCCTGAATTAATATATTTTCTATAATTTTTTTCTTATGAAATGATAAACTGCCCTTTTCACTATGTATAAGGTCAATTTTTTTTTATTGGAGTTAAAATTAACGTAGATATATGACCGAACCTAACCAACCCTACCTAACCTAACCTAATCTATCTTAATAGGTAAGGTTAGGTTAGGTAGCCAAAAAAAGCTAGGTTAGGTTAGGTTAGGTAGGTTAGGTAGACGAAAAAACATTAATTCATGAAAACTTGGCTTATTAGGCAAATCGGGCCTTGCATAGTAGGCTGAGAAGTGAGTTCTGGCTACTAGGTACGACATATATATATATATATATATATATATATGTTATGATAGGAGAATATATTATTATGGTATGATAATGGAGTTACAAGTTTGAGTATGGGGGAAATTCGTGTATGAGCTTCGTGTCTGGAGATAATATGATTGGTCCCCATGTGTAGAGTGGAACTTTATTGGTACAGTGGAACTTCAAGTGTAGTGGAACTACACGTTTTTGGTGAAGCCGTGTAGATGAACTTCATATGTACAATGTGGGACTTCGAGTAGCAGCATTATTGGAGAGACTGCAGGAATACCTACATGATTTGAGGACCCATTGACGGAGAGTCTTAGTGGCAGTCTTCAGGACGTTATACAGAGAATTATACGACGTCATTGTTGTTTGAGGGAGTGCATGAATTCATATGTTGTGAATGACGCAGTTCAAGGTGAGAGCGTTTAGTATTTTCTTGTATGAATTACTTTATATGCGAGTTGCCTGGCCCAGATTGTGAGAGGGGGCAGGAGGTTGTCCGCAAGGATTAAAGCAGTGTTCACGTGTACTGTATTTGTTGGAGCGCTGGTATTATATAAGCCTGATATTAGTATGCGAGACCTAATGATAATGTGCTATTATTTTTTTATTCTTTGATTTTTTGTAAATAAATGTTTGTAGACAACTTGCCTTTGCACGTGTCCTGATGAGGAATTTCTAGAAAGAGAGAGAGAAACAGTTGCAGATAGATCGACAGCAGATATAATAATTTTATAGGGGAACTGGAAGGAGGTCATCCTAAAGCAAGGAGAATTGATAGGCCAGAATTGAGCCGATTCCCCAAATAAGGTGAGGTTGAGCCTCCTCCTCCTTACGTAAGACGATTACAGAGAAACTCTTCAGTGTGCACTTCATTGTTGACTGATTGCAGTAGTAAGTGTTATTATATTATTTTATCAGAGGGGATTTCTGATAATTAAAAATTAGTACCACCCGTACATTACATTATGGCACCATTCATAACTACTTTAACATTACAGTATATCACCATTCATAACTACTCTAACATTACAGTATATCACCATTCATAACTACTCTAACAATATAGTGTGGTACCATTCATAACTACTCTAGTATTACAGTATGGCACCACTCAGAACTACTGTAACATTACAACATGGTACCATTCAGAACTACTGTAACATTACAACATGGTACCATTCAGAACTACTGTAACATTACAACATGGTACCATTCAGAACTACTGTAACATTACAACATGGTACCATTCAGAACTACTGTAACATTACAACATGGTACCATTCAGAACTACTGTAACATTACAACATGGTACCATTCAGAACTACTGTAACATTACAACATGGTACCATTCATAACTACTCTAACGTTGGAAAAAATTAAGAATTTAAAGCTGAATTACCAATACAATTGATATACGTTAATCCTTCATATTGAAACTATAATGTTTAACTTTTTATTTATAGTACCGGGACTCCAAGCTCTTGGATTTTTGGAGTGCTTTGTACTGCTCTCTACTGTAGTCCATATAGTTGTTATTTAAGTATTTTATTTGATATATTATTTAGTATAACTGTCATATTAATTTACAGTTTCCGGAATTAAATTTCAGTTTGCTTTGTTGATGTATGTTTTAGTTATACAGTATTGTATAGTACAATACCGTATAACTACCACAATGTATACCACTACAGTATTACTGTAGTGGTATGTAATGATAAGAAACTGATTACAGGGATAATATATTACAGAACATGCACACTGTACAAACTTCAACAATTCGTTTTATGTGCAACAGTTTTCAGTCTAAAACTAAATAATTAAAGTTTGTATTTTAGTTTACAGTATTCATTTAATTGTATTATTTAATCAAAGATAAAACATGCAAGATTAATTTATATAGAAATAGCAAAGTCAACCAATATTAAAGAAAAAAAAGTTTTTATAATAAACACACCCGGGTGTTTTAAAATAAAACACTCGGCCCAGGGGGTGTAACTACCAACGTCCACTCTTGGGTGTACTATAGGAACCATTTAAACCTAAACGGACAAATATTTTCTCTCGTGCAATTAAGGTCCACAAATATTATTGTAGTCATGTGCGTGGTATCTCTGCGAACAGTAAACAAAGTGAACAAATCCACAAGGGCCGTGACGAGGATTCGAACCTGCGTCCGGGAGCATCCCAGACACTGCCTTAATCGATGCATCACGTTAGAGTGATTTCTGTGTGTGAGGAAACAAAGTTCTATGTTCCCATTTATACACAAATATTAATTTGTGTTTCCAAGTAATACAAAATAAAGCATGAATTTATTACTTAAAAATCTGCAAAACATATGAATTTGTGACGCCAGTTTATATGTGCTTCTGGGAAACGTAATAAATATAGGAAATAACCACAGGAGACAAAACTAAACGCTCAAAATAAAGCTTTGAAATGTTAAATTTCTTAGTAAAACTGCAGCATCATATACTCGAGGTTGAATTATTTCTTTCAGATAAAATTTAAAATGAAGCTGCTTAAGTTATTAGTTATACATCATTATCATTCTGTGAGTGATCCTTTTGTAGTGTCATCATATACTTGTTACCTCATAATGTTGCTATGATGCTACATAGCATCGTTATTAGTCATCTTCCCCATAATGTTGCTATGTAAGAGTTCACGATGGTCAATAGCTTTGTGTGCTATGTCATTATCGTAACCCTTTTCCACCACTCTCATAATTTCTGTGTACTCATTCGTTATCCATTTTTCTTCATTGTAATTTTCATCTGTTCTTTACTCTTTGTATTGCTTTCGTGCCCCTTTTGGTTCTGCTCTCTGCCTGTAGGCACAGCCCGTCAAGCCATGGATCTTCTAACCTTCCTTATCCCTTATCATAATGAGTTTGCTCATAATGTAGTTCATTATATCTTTTGATCATATTTCTCTAATTACTCTTTTTCGTTGCTATTCTCTACAGGAATTCTCTGACCTGATATTCCACTAAAAAGTGGAATTTCAGAAGAACACTTACACTCCTGCTCTTTCTGCAGCCTCCATATTCACTACATATATAGTGAATAACTCACATTGGCCACTGACCTCTATTGGCATTTCTTTGTCAACAGTCTTAATATAATAATAATTCTTAGTGAAGACCAGACCTAGCCAGCTGGCTAATCCCATCCTGCTCCTGTTTCTTCCCTCACATGTTGCACAACACATTTCCTTTCTACCATTTCTA